>NC_080163.1:23800201-24048218 GCF_950295315.1 Erinaceus europaeus | reverse complement strand
GGGGATGGAGTTAGAGAATACTATGAAAGGAAAGGTCTCACCCGAGTGATGAAGCTGAAGGGTTGTCCTTCCACACCTGAAGTCTCTGGACGCAGTCTGAAGTGAAGCATGCTGGGGTGGCACTCATTGCAATTGATTAGGTTGCAATCAGCGGATGCAATATTATTTGATAAGAATTGGGAGAAGCATACGGGAAACTGGGCCTATGCTTGGATCCCAGGACTGGGGAAACACACACACACACACACACACACACACACACACACACACACGTGTGAAATAGAATAGGCAGGTCCAAAACTAACGGATTCAATGTCAGTTTTGTAGAAAAACATGGGATTTAAAACAGTTTTGCAATGAAGAGTCATTCTTTCCCTTTATACTCTATAACTCTTTTTTAGTATATAGGAGAAACAATCTTATTATACTCATGATAAACTGAATAAAACTTAAGAGGCAATATCATTATCAACCTTCCTTGGATTCTGATAAAATACACTAAACAGTGTAGACTAGAGGAAATATAATGAGATCAAGAAAACTATTTATTAGTTCTCTGACAACTTATTGTAACAGGAGAAAAATCCTCTGATGAATCTTTAATTATGATAGTCACAAATCTGAAAGCACACAATAGAATGAATGACATGACGCTCGTTGTTGTGACCCCAACAGGAGTTTGGGACAATTAGCATGCAGATAATGTCAGCCTGAGATGGAACAGAGTGACAAGGGAACGTATATAAGCACTGACTTGCAGCAGCTCTGCTCTCTTGATTGGGTCACTTTCATCACAGCACTCTTCATTTGTTTTGTGACCCCAACAGGAGTTTGGGATTATTAACTTACAAATGACAACAGCCTGAGGCAGGGACACAGAGAAGTGAATGTATAAAAGCACAGACTTGGAGCAGGTCACTTTTTTTGGCTGTTGCTTCTTCTCCTGGTCAGAAGCATTTTGGCAGAGGTGCTCCAGGGATCTACTTCTCCTAGGAACAGAACACATGTGACTCGGTTAGCTGGTAAACATTTAAGATCCCTCTATAGCCATGAGCAACATTTACCTCAGCTGATAATTCTTTATCTTATGGGACTAAACTTTTGATAAGTATACTTACACTTTATGGACCTAGCATACTCTTTTTAAAAAATATTTATTTATTTTCCTTTTTGTTGCCATTTTTATTATTGTTGTAATTATTATTGTTGTTATTAATGACGTTGTTGTTAGATAAGACAAAGAGAAATGGAGAGAGGAGGGGAAGACAGAGAGAGGGAGAGAAAGAGAGACACCTGCAGATCTGCTTCACTGCCTGTGAAGCGACTCCCCTGTAGGTGGGGAGCCAGGGTCCCCAACCAGGGTCCTTATGCACTTCGCGCCATGTGCGTTTAACCTGTTGTGCTTCTGCCCAACTCCCAGACCTAGCTTACTCTTAACCCTTGATGCTAATTGCTTATTTTGCCTTTTACTCTTTTCACCCTAATAAAACCTGTTGTTTAAGCCTGTTCCCAGCACCCCGCTATGGCTGTGAATCCTTTATGCACTGAAGCCCTAAAGCCAAGCCCTGTCCGGTTAAAGTTTCAACACATTTAGTATGACTCTGGATTGATCCTGATCTTTTCAAGTGTTGATCTTGGATAACTTAGTTTCAGACTTTGACCTTTTGCCCATTTTCCTAGCTAGAATTCTTCCCTCTCATTCACAATGATTATATGAATAAACCTCCTTTGCTTAACTTTAAATGGAGCCACTTATTTTGCATTATCTAGATATTTGCCCTTTACCCCTGCATAAAGCCTTGGATTGTTTAAACCTATTCCCAGCGTCCTTCAGTCAATCCTTTACGCGCTGCAGCCAAAGACCCCCTTTTTATTTAATTTTTTATTTCTAAAAAGGAAATATTGACTAAACCAAGGATAAGAGGTATACAACTTCACACAACTCCCACCACCAGAACTCCATATCTCATCCCATCTCCTGATAGCTTTCCTATTCTTTAACCCTCTGAGAGTATGGACCCAAGGTCATTGTGGGATGCAGAAGGAGGAAGGTCTGGCTTCTGTAATTGCTCCCCCGCTGAACATGGACATTGACAGGTCAATCCATACTCCCAGCCTGTCTCTTTCTTTCCCAAGTGGGGAAGGGCTCTGGGGAAGCAGAGCTCCAGGACATATTGGTGGGGTTGTCTGTCCAGGGAAGTCTGGTCGGCATCATGCTAGCATCTGGAACCAGGTGGTTGAAAATAAAGTTAACCCACAAAACCAAACAAATTATTGACCAATCATGGACCTAAAGGTTAGAATAGTGAAGATGAAGAGTTGGGGCCCCTCCAAATTTTAGTTATATTCCAAAGGGCCTGTGGCTATACTGGTTTGTTTGTTTTTGCCTGAGCCTGAAATCTGATATGCAGGTGGATCTTAATTATTGTTTGGGGAGGTGATGTCATGGCTGGCAGGACCAGAAAGCTGGATCAGGGAAGAGAGTAGCTCCCAAATATGGGAAAGGTGTATACATATTGTTGACTGTAAACCCCATCAATTTGATGTGATCTGGGGCCCATATTCATCTTAGGAGCCTATGTAACCTCTGCATCCTTGTAGATCTGAGCTCACATTCTGTGGTCATGAGTAGGAACTTTCTAAGCTGCCCCAATATAAGGACCCATCTTCCTCAGGTGTGGCATAGAGTATATTGTGCAACCTCCCTTCGGAACCTCCATTCTCTACTATTGTTGATCCAAGTTGAGGGCAAGGTCCTATGGGGGCCCACAAAGGGGTCTATTGTGTTGTTCCTGATGGAGATGACTCATAACAATGGAGAGAGGGATTTATTTGAGGTCTAGGCCCATCATGCCTGTTTGGGAATCTCAGAACCCCCGAATAGGACCCTAGCTGATAGGGTGATCTAATAGTGACTAAAGAGTCATCGTTAAAGTATGCCAGTCTCTTGCCCTTATTCAGCTTTTGCAGTCCTTGCTTTGATGAGGATAGTTTTGGAGTGAGTGAGGGAACTGTAATAGGAAATAGATGAGGGGGGTACCTAAGTCTAAGTAGACACTATTTCATTGTGAACTTTATACTGACTCACTACAGACTATTGTGTATTTTTGCAAAGCCTCTTTTAATAGTTTAAACAATTCTTCCTTCAACATCCTCACATAAGTGCAGAATAAATACATATATACATTCTTTTCTTTTCTTTTTTTTTAAAGATTTTATTTATTTATTAATGAGAAAGATAGGAGGAGAGAGAAAGGACCAGACATCACTCTGGCACATGTGCTGCTGGGGATCAAACCCAGGACCTCATGCTTGAGAGTCCAAAACCTTATCACTGCGCCACCTCCCAGATCACTATATATATTTTTTTCTTTATGTGAGCACTGCTCATCTCTGGCTTACAGTGTTGCAGGAGATTTAACCTGGGACTTTAAAGCCTTAGGCATGAAAGTTTCTTTGCATAGCCATTATGTTAATTACTTTTGACCTGTTTTTTTTTTTTTCAAAATAGAGATTGAGAGGCAGGAGTCATGTGGTGGTGTGTCCTAAGCTTACATAGTACTAAACACAAAGACCTGGCAAGGATCAGGGTTCAGGCTTCTGCTTCCAATCTGTAGGAAGAAAGGTTCACAAGTGGTAAAGCAGTTCTACAGGTATCTCTGTGTCTCTCTCCCTGTCTCCCATCTGCTTGCTGCCCCTCTCAAATTCTCTCTGTTCTACCAGTAAAATGGAAAAAAAAAATGGCCACCAGTAGCAGTGGATACATAGTGCCAGCATCAAGCCCCAGAGATAACCCTGTTGGTAAGAGAGAGAGAGAGAAGGAGAGAAAGAGAGAGAGGAGAGAGAGAAGGAGAGAGAATGAGAGAGAAAGAGAGAGAGAGAGGAACTGCAGCACAAAATTTTTCTTTGATATGTTAATATGGTGAGGGCCAGGCTCAAACCTGGGGCATATACATATATATTTTTTAAATTTTGGATTTGAAGGAGTGAGAACTCATTTACCTTGTTTAAAAAAAGGTTGCTAAACAGAAAATGTTTATCATTTTTCTGAGTCTCGGTTGTATGTTTCATAAACTCTATCAATTATTTAGTAGCATACTTTTATAAGTTACAGAGTGTATGACATTTTAATATTTGAAATAAATTAACTCAAAATTGGCTTCCTTATTTTTATGAAGCTGAAAGTAATAACATAATCCTACCAATCTTATTCATTCCTTAAGGATTTATTTTTATTTTATATATGTCAGACTTTCACATAATGCAGAGAGGTGTGGGGGCATGAAGCATAATGGTTATGCACAAAGACTTTCATGTCTCAGGTTTCTAGGTCTCAGGTTCAATCCCCAGTACCAACATAAGTCAGATCTGAGCAGTGCTCTGGTCTTTCTGTGTCTTTCTCTCTTTAATTTTTTTAAATGAGAGGATGAGATAGATAGATAGATAGATAGATAGATAGATAGATAGATAGATAGACAGACAACATGTTGAACAGGAGAATGAATCACAGGCCTCAGGCTTATACTCTTCCACCAACTGAGTTTTTTCCCTGGCCACCCAATCTCATTATTTTTGATGATTTGTATAATAGATCTACAAATAATAGCCTATAAAATGTATAACATTACATTTTAAGGAAAATGTTCTCTAGTAAACTGCTGAAGGAATTTTATGTTTTTGGAAAAATGTAGTCAATACATTGGAAAATCCATTCTAGAAGTGAAAACCTGATGAGCTATTTTACATACCACCAACAGTGATAAACCTACCTGTTCTGCTAACATGTCACATGGTAATAACTATTACTATGATTACTATTATTAGTGTTAATGTTAGCATTAGTAGTGGTACCAATAGAAACCTTTTATCTATTCTAGCAGGTATGTTGTAGTGGTATTTAAATATAACTATTATTATCATAACAACTAAAGATGCTAGTGTTTCATGTTTATAAGTACTCTTTATATAAATTTGTTGACCGAGTGCTGATTTTTTGCCAGCATTTGTTAGGTTGTCTGTAAGATTTATTTTACTAAATAGAAGTTTTGCATACAGTTTGGACCTAAGTCTTTTTTTTTTTTTTAAAGAAAGGATTAATTAACAAAACCATAGGGTAGGAGGGGTACAATTCCACACAATTCCCACCACCCAATCTCCATATCTCACCCCCAACCCTGATAGCTTTCCCATTCTCTATTCCTCTGGGAGCATGGACCCAGGGTCATTGTGGGTTGCAGAAGGTAGAAGGTCTGGCTTCTGTAATTGCTTCCCTGCTGAACATGGGCATTGACTGGTCGGTCCATACTCCCAGTCTGCCTCTCTTTCCCAAGTAGGGTGGGTCTCTGGGGAAGCAGAGCTCCAGGACACATTGGTGGGGTCTTCAGTCTAGGGAAGCCTGGCTGGCATCCTGATGACATCTGGAACCTGGTGACTGAAAAGAGAGTTAACATACAAAGCCAAACAAATTGTTGAGCAATCATGGACCCAAAGCTTGGAATAGTGGAGAGGAAGTGTTAGGGGGATACTCACTGCAAACTCTAGTGTACTTCTGCTTTCAGGTATATATTTTGCAGTAGTTTATGGATACGTGTGAACATATGCTCTCTCTCACAGAAACTGGTGTATATCTAGGTTTTGGGACTTTGTTAGAAAGTGAACCACCTGAGATGGAATTAGAGAATACTATGAAAGGAAAAGTCTCAACCGAGTAATGAAGCTGAAGGGTTGTCATTCCACACGTGAAGTCTCTGGACACAGTCTTAAGTGAAGCATGTTGAGGTGGCAATCATTGTGTTGGTTAGGTTGTGATCGGCAGATGCAATATTATTTGATATGGATTGGGAGAGGCATGCGGGAAAGTGGGTCCTATCCAATGGTTCCAGGACTGGGGGAAGCAGAGGCTCTATAGTGGAGATGTGAGTTTCCTGCTATATTAGGGTTCAAAAAGACAATTGATAGTTAATGTTATCATCACATTAATTGGTAATTAGGTTAAGTTTGAAAAGTCCTTTGGTTAGGGTTTGCTCTACAGTACCCAGTATCTTGTATATAACTGTGCTATTGGTTGCTTCTGATCTACTTGGTCTAGGCTTTTGATAGAGTCTGCATATCAATTACACAGCCTATATATTAAAAAGATTCAGTTTGTGTTTTGAAAAACTTCGAGACATACAATTAATTTTCCCCCTCTCGTATTAATTAACTAGTGATGTATATGACTACATTTTACTAGGAGTGTACATAAACACCATTCCCACTACCAAAAGACTGTGACCCATCCCTCTCACCCACTCCCACCCCCCACTGTCCCAGGAAGCTGCATGTCTACCCCTCACCACTGGGTTTTTACTTTGGTGCCCTACTTACGATTTGGTCAGGTCTTGCTTTTAGTTTCCCTTTCAGATCTTCTTAACTTCTGTTGATAATTGGGATCATCCCATACTCATCTTTATATTTCTGACTTAGTTCACTTAACATAATTCCTTCTAGCTCCGTCCAAGATGGCTCAGAGAAGGTGGGTTCATTGTTCTTGATAGCTGCATAGTACTCCACTGTGTATATATACCACAGCTTTCTCAGCCACTCATCTGTTGTTGAGCACCTGGATTGCTTCCAGGTTTTAGCCTTTATGAATTGTGCTGCTATGAACATAGGAGTACACACCTCTTTTTGGTTGGGTGTTATGGAGTCCTTGGGGTATAACCCCAAGAGAGGAATTACTAGATCATATGGAAGGTCCATGTCTAGCTTTCTGAGAGTTTTCCAGACTGCTCTCCACAGAGGCTGGACCAATTTACATTCCCACCAGCAATGTAAAAGGGTTCCTCTGTCCCCACAACCTCTCCAGCATTTGTTGCTGCTGTCCTTTTTGGTGTATGCCATTCTTACAGGAGTGAGGTAGTATCTTAGTGTTGTCTTAATTTGCATTTCTCTGACAATCAGTGACCTGGAGCAGTTTTTCATATGTTTGTTAGCCTTTTGTATCTCCTTTGTGGTGAATGTTTTTTTCATATCCTCTGCCCATTTTTGGATGGGGTCATTTGCTTTTTTGGTGCTAAGTTTGCTGAACTCTTTATATATTTTGGTGATTAGTTTCTTGTCTGATGTATGGCATGTGAAGATCTTCTCCCATTCTTGTTTAATAGTTTCTTTGGATGTGCAGAAGCTTTTCAATTTGATGTAGTCCCATTGGTTTGTTTCTGCTTTAGTCTTCCTTGCAATTGGGTTTGATTCATCAAAGATGTCCTTGAGGTGTATGTGGGAAAGTGTTTTACCAATGTTTTCCTCTAAGTATTTGATTGTTTCTGGTCTGACATCTAGGTCTTTGATCCATTTGGAGTTGATTTTTGTTTCTGGTGAGAGAAAGTGGTTCAATTTCATTCTTCTGCATGTTACAACCCAGTTTTCCCAGCACCATTTATTGAAGAGAGCCTTCTTTTTCCATTTAATCCTTTGGGTCCCCTTATCAAAGATTAGATGTCCATAGGTGTGGGGATTTATTTCTGGACTTTCAGGACCTAAGTCTTTAGACACACATACACACACACACACATTTATGTGTGTGTCAGACTAATATATATAGACTAATATATACTATATAGACTATATTATATAACTATATTATATATAATTATATATTACATAGACTAAATAAGCATATTATATTACACGTATAATTATATTATATAATATAATATTATATCATAGTATTACTATATTATATATATTATATAACTATATTATATATAATATATAGACTAATATATAATATATTTACAAATATTTTCCAAGTGATTTTTCTTTCATTTTGACACAGCAATTTAAAAATTTTTTTTAATTATTAATTTGGTTTTTACCATTCATAATTTTCATTTTCTATCTTAGATATATTTGTTTGGTCCAAGAATACAAAAAGCACTTTGGTATTAGATTTTGTGATCCTTTTGAGCACATAAGAAACTTTTTTTTTCATTTAATTTCAGATAAAGTCAGAGAGGAAGAGAGAAGAGAGAAAAGAAGAGAGATGGAAAAGAACAGACCCCTCACCACCACTCCTCTGCTCAGAACGTTTCATTTATTTCTGGTTCTCATATATAATTCAGCGGCTCAAACACTGGTTTTCATATATGGGGTAAAGTATGCACTCTACTGAGTAAACTACTCACTAGGCCCATATTTCTTTTTATAAACTTTTCCTTTTAAATTTGGTTCTTTGACTAAATTTGACTTGAATTTTGTTGTGGGCATGATTAAAGTCTGTTTTCACACTGGTTCCAGCACCACCTGAGTGTATTGTTTTTCTCTTTTATATTACCTTGAGACCATATCTATGAGGATCTATTCTATTCTTATCGCAATATTATATACACTTGGCTATCTTTGTTTGGATAAAGAGTTAGAATCAGACAGTGAAATCCTACAACTCTGACCATTTTATTTTTATTCCTCAGCCTTTCTTTTAAAATCTTCATGACATCTTGTCAATATGTTCAAGAAAAGCCCTTCTATAATTTTGACTGAGAAAATATAGAATACGTAGCTCAATTTGAGGAGAACTAACATCTTAATAATATTGGGTATACTTACTCATGTATTGTAGCATAGTTCTCCAAACATTCAGGCTTTAATTTTCCTTCTCCATGTTATGTGTTAAAGCAAACTGGGAGATACCATAGTGGTTATTCAGAAAGGCCTTCATGCTTGTGGTACTAAATATTCCAGGTTCAAAACCCAATATTTCCAGAGGCAAGAGTTGAGCATAGCTGTGGTTAAAAAAAAAAAAAAAAGTTTGGACATATTTTGTTGTGTTAAATTCTAGATGATTCCATGGCGGGGGTAGATAGCATAATGATTAAGCAAAGAGACTCTCATGCCTGAGGTTCTGAAGTCCCAGGTTCAATCCCCTGCACCACCATAAGCCAGAGCTGTGCAGTGCACTGGTGTTTCTGTGTCTTTCTCTCTCTGCATCAATCTTAAAAATAAATTAAATATTTTAAAAATTAAAAAAAATCTAGATGATTCATATAGAATGATTTTGTAATATTTATAATTATAATTTACAAGAATTTATTGCTGTAATACATCAAATATACATATATAAGCATATATATATGATTTTCTTATTTACTGTAATAGTACTAAACCTACTGGTTTGTTATTTACTATTATTATTTGCCTCCAGGTTTATAACTGGGGCTTGGTGCTGGCACTCTGAATCTACTTCTCCTAGGGACCATTTTTTCCATTCTATTGGACAGAACACAGAGAAATTGAGAGAGGAGGGGGAGGTAGAGAGGGAAGAAGACTCCTGTACCTGCTTCACCACTTGTGAAGAGTATCTCCACTGAAGATGAGGAGCTGAGTGCTTGAACTTGGATGCTTGCTTGGGTCCCTGTGCTTCATATTGTGTTTGCTTAAATAAGTGTATACTTCTTGGGCGCCCAATGATTTATTACAATATATTTTTATTTTTTTTTATGTTTTTAAATTACAGGATGACAGGTCGACAAGGGTTTGAATGCACACCATTTCCACCACCAGAGTTCTGAATCTTCACATTCTCCACTTCAATCTACCACAGTTCCTCCTTGTAGTCATGGGCCAATCATCTTCTTCTCTACAACTATCTGTCCAGATTTTTTAAAAGTTGCCCCTTCTTTTCCTGATTCAATCCTCTCTTTCCCTCTAAACCACTCATGACATGAAAGCTACCTCCATATGTCCCCCTACTTTTCCTTCTCTCTCTCTGGGTGCTGAGGGAGCTGGAATGTGAAGTTCCCTTATCTTCATCCTATCACTTCTCCCCTGCTGGGAGTATGGATCAAGGCTGTTTATGGGGAGCAGAAGGTAGGAGTTCTGGCTTCTGTATCTGCTTCTCTGTTGAGCATGGGCACTGAAAATCCATCCATACCCCCGGCCTGTTTCTATCTTACCCTAGTGGACCACAGCACTGGAGATGCAAGGGTCCAGGACACATTGGTGAGATCATCTGCCCAGAGAAATTAGGGTGGAGTCATGGTAGCATCTACAGCCTGGTATCTGGAAGGTGGCATGACCTAAGTTGAGACAAGTTGGTTAATGAACAGGAACCAGAAATTAGGATCAGAGCAGATGAGATTAGGGATTTTCGGGTAGAAGAAAGCTAGGGAAACCATTTTAGGCATGTTGCTGGGGGCATACAACTATATTGTTTTGTTTGTGTTTGGTAGTTAATCTGAAGTTGGATGACAGTGTTGTCTGAGAGAATGGTGTCAGAGTGGAGGACCAGATTTGAAGAGTTGCAAGGTTGACTTCTCAGGCTGAATTTCAGGTTATAGTCCACACTAGGATTTCAATAGCAGCATAATGCAGGGTGGCAGCACCAGTAGCAATTTGGTTAAAGTTGACAGGGTGGGTATAGCAGTAAAGAATCATAGAAAAGGAATTTCAAGAAATATGGGCATATCCTAGAGGTACCAGGACTAGGAGAAATGCATGTCTTAAAGATGATGCAAAGGGTTCCTTATAATCTTGTAGAAAGTCAAAATATCAATAATTAATAATTGTAGCCAGGTTAGTTGGGGGGGCTAAGTATCTGTATTATTACAGTTGACCTCACTATGATCTGAACACTTTTAGTGGTATCCCAACCTTCTTGTATTTTAAATACTTACAAGGTCAAAAGTTCTTGACCTACCTGGCCTAAAGGTGCAATTGATTTAAATGATTGCTAAGCTTTATTTTCTGATACAGTGTTAGAAATCTATAAACAATTAATCCCCTTATCAGAGTATGATCATTTTGCTAATCTAAGATAAATATTAGCAAGAACTAGTATTTGTTCTTAGGGCTATAGTCTAGGCACTGGGGAACTTTAGATATTAAATCTATCCACCCCTCCCACATGTCATATTGCTACTGATAGGACTATATAGGCCTCCTTCCTAGGTAATCACAATATTCTTTCCCATTTTAAATACAGGTTGTATTGTGTCTGGTTGTTTATTTTATGTATGCATGTTCAGTTCTCTAAATTCCATATATGAGTGAGACCATCCTATACTTTTCCTTTACCTCCTTGCTTATTTCAATAAGCATAATATTCTCAAGTTTCATCCATTTTATCCTAAATGATGTAAAATAATCTTTTTAATTGCTGAGTAATATTTCATTGAGTATATGTCCTATAAGTTCTTTAACTAATCATCTGTGGAGGGACATTTTCATTGCTTCCAAATGTCTGTTATTGTAAATAATGTGGCTATGAACATGGGGTGCATATATCTCTTTGCATTCATGCATTAATTAATTGTCTCTTTTGGATAAATGTTTAGGAGTGGGATTTCTTGGTTGTAAGGTATTTCCATCTGTTTTTGCTTAAGGATTCTCCACACTGTTCTCCATAATGGTTGTACCATTTTGCATACCCACCAGCAGTTTATTAGAGTTCCTAAGGTGGGTATGATTGTGGCAAATTCCTTTAGTTTTTGAGTATTTGGGATACCTTTATTTCACCCTCATACTTCAAGGACAATTTTGCAAGGTACAAAATTCATGGCTGAAATTCCCTCTCCTTTAATGCCTACAATATGTCATTCCACTCTCTCCTTGCCTTTAGAGTTTGTAAAGAAAAGTCTGATGAAAGTCTCATATTTTTCCCTTATGATGTAACTTCTTTCCTTTCCCTAGAAGCCTGCAAAATTTTCTCCTTGTGGTTCAGTTTTAATAATTTTACCATAATGTGCCTTGGTGTTGATTGCTTTGGATTTGTGAACCTGGGTGATTGATCTATATACAAAATTTATATATTCTGAGGATTGCCTAGGTAAGGGAGATTTTCATCTAAAATGTCTCTAAATGTTCCCTCTGGACTTTTGACCCAGTCTACCTCCTTAGGTATCCATATAACTCATATATTTGACCTTTTTTATGCAGTCTGCAATTTGACAGAGAGTAGCTTCATTCTTTCTAAACCTTTCCTCTCCTTCATCTTTGAACTGAAAGAGTGGGATAATTGTCTCTGCTAGATTGGGAATTCTTCCTTCTGCATGTGTGAGTCTATTACCTAAACCTTCTACCTGAGATTGAACTGCACTAAAGATGTCTTTCAGTCCTTGCAGTTCTGTTTGAAAATTTTCCTCCATGCTGTTTAACTGCTTAGTGAACTGCTTTGGGATCTTCTTTCACATTTTGTATCTTCTTATCAAATTCCAAAGAAAAATGCTCTTTCTACTCTTGCTAATATTTTTGTAAAGTTCTCATAAGATATCTATAGTCTGTCTCTGATAAACACTCTGTGGATTTCGTCTGATTTACTTTTCTCTGTTTGATGTGAATGATACTTAACTTTCTGCCTGTTTGCTTTCACATGCATGGTGTTGGTTATCTAGGCCAGCAGGTGGCGGTGTTGTGGTTTTTGCTTTCCATTTATTTGAATCTGTGGTGGTGGGTGGGGGGGAGTTGTGTTTTTGGGCTAGCTTGTGGGCTGAGTTTTGCCTTTGTCTTAAATTCAGACTGAGAAAAAACAGGAAACAGAAACCTGAGTCAAAGATTGAGAGGCTTTAAACTCCAATTTCTTTTCAAGGGGGAGTCTGCCAACTTCCTTACTAAGAAGTGGTGGGTTGGTGCTGAGTGCTGTCAGCCCAGAGCTCTCATTTTGACCCACCGTGTCTTGCATCCCACTCCTGTTTCCCTAACCTCATGTGCTGGCACCCACCTGAGGCTGTGGGTTTTTTCTAGCTGTTGATTATGTGTCCAATTAGGTCTCTTTTGTGTTTAATAGTTGTATCAGAGAGAGTGAAGTTCTTATTGCAGTTAGTCCATAAACCACACCTCCTTACAATATATTTTTATAATTTAGCTAGAATTTAAACATAGAAGGACATATCACCCACAAGTAAAAAAAAATTCACTTCTTTGCTTTAAAACCAACTAATGTCTGTGCTTTCTGATCATTTTCTTGCCTTATCCTGATCAGCATCTCTAATTAAGTACTAAATAAATATTAAATAATCGTGTTCCTTGTTTTTGCAGTAGAGAAAATCTAGGTAAATATTTGTCATTAGCTTTCATTCTTTCTTTTTATCTTTCATTCTTTATTACTTTATTGGCTAGAGATAGAGAGAAATCAAGAAGGAAAGAGAAGATTGAAAGGGGGAGAGATATCTGCAGCACTGCCTTACTGCTCATGAATCTTTCCTTCTGCTGAGGGGTTGGACCTGGATCCTTGTGTACTGTAACTTGTGCTCTCAACCAGGTATACCAGCTGGCATTATGTTTTTATATTTATTTTCCCTTTTGTTGCCCTTGTTTTTTATTGTTGTTGTAGTTATTATTGTTGTTGTTACTGATGTCATCATTGTTAGTTAGATAGGACAGAGAGAAATGGAGAGAGCAGGGGAAGACAGAGAGGGGGAGAAAAAGATAGACACCTGTAGAACTGCTTCACTGCTTGTGAAGTGACTCCCATGCAGGTGTGCAACCAGGAGTTCTACCTGGGATCCTTAAGCCTGTCCTTGCACTTTGTGCCACCTGTGCATAACCTACTGCACTACCCCCCGACTCCCAATGGAATTTTTTTTTCTCGTGGGTGTTGTGTATCAGATTGAGGAGGAAATTTTATCTTTAATGAATTGAGATTATTTTTTAAATCACTTGTTCACACTAAACTTCAATAGCCAATAGACAGTGCTACTAACAATAGCCTGCGTATGGATAAAGAAGATATGGTATGTATCCATAATGGAATCCTACCCATCCACAGGAAAAAGATGTAACTTTTCAAACTTCTAATTTAGTAAATAAATAATGATATGCAGTATTATAAGATTACAGCAGTATATGTCCACACCACAGATGCCACCAAAGTGCAAGTCTCTCTCTCTTTCACTCTCTCTTCTTGCCCTGTAAAGTTTAATCTCTGACAATAGAGACCTGGGTTTGAATACAGGTCCTTGCACACTGTAACATGTGAGCTCTACATAGGTGCACCACTCCTAATCCCCTAAAATATAAAACTTTTTATAATATAAACAAATTTAATAAGTAAACAAACTTAATTGAATTCATTAATAAATTCAATCAGTAAACCTTTGCTCCATGAAAGAGTGAGGCCCTATTCTTAAAACAAGAGAGATAATATGATTATATCTTGAAATATAACCCTAGCTATTATCTTGAAATTAAATAATTAGTATGAGAAACAAGAAAAGGATGTTGAGGTATAGAATAAATATAGGTGTGAAAATTTTCAATGAAAAACTTACTTTTACAGTGTCAAAATTAACAAATGCCATGACTCAAGATTTTTATTAATAAATCTATTACTTTTATTACCCTTTCCTTAAAGATGACTATATTATATTAATGAAAATGTATATAGCAATGTATACAAATTTAAATGTGAAGTTTTTAGTTTTAATAAGCTTAGTGAACACAAATCATTCATCATTTTCTTACTGAACTGAGAAAATTCAGGTGGCAAGAGAATATGCCTGAGCTATCTTATGAGAAATACATATAAAAACAATCATCTAAATAACATCTCTGCCAGTCAGCCTCCAAACACAAAACCCAGACTTCTCCAGATTATCCAAATGCCCAAGAAACACAGTGATTTAACTACAGACATAAGAACTAGACAGAGATAAGATAAATTAGCCCACATCAAAACATATCACTCTAATTATAAGGAAGACTTATATTAAGGGTACTATGGTTTGAGTGTTTCTTAGTAAGCAAAATTCAACCTGTGCAATAGGTCTTCAACAGCAGAGGATACTTGTCACTATGAAAATGTGAATAGCTTTATAGAAAAGTTAAAACCTGAGCTGGACCTCTAACTACAGAAATTGTGGTGCGTGTGTGTGTGTGTGGGGGGGGGAGGCAGGGAGGAGATGGATCTTGAAGGATCAACAAGCAACCTAATGAGGACAAGCATCTCTATGATGCATTACATGAAGAAACGAACTTCCAGTTGCTATTAAATTGAAAAGTCGCAAGTAAATGCTTAGGAAATTTGCAACAGTGGTCAAGAGAGGAGGTCACATTCTTCCATTTCCATAATCTCCACCCTATCACCACAATAAGTAGACCCAGGAAGGAAGATGCTACATCTCTAGATGAGCATGTCAGTAGGAGAAAGGACTACTAATCTGAATTTTTGCAGTGGTACCTCTTTTTCTAGCATTTGCCTGCAGCCCAGTGTAAGTAAGTTTATCCTTAGAAGGGTCATCGCAAAGATTCTGTATATAAAGATAGAGTTTTGGTTGAGATAGGCAACACACTTGAATCTCTTTTTCTTCTGATCATAGAAGTCAATTCATCTATCAAAGCCAACAGATCTGATGTAATTTGAGCGTTAGTATTTTCTTTGTAAGTGAAATGAGAAACTTGGCTCATAGTTGCCTGACAGAACAGACTGTGTGTGGGAAATTTCTGAACTGAATACAATTGCTTATAACCTTTGAGTTAATTAATAACATATGTCCTCAAGTGGGTAGAAATCCCAGTGTTATGGGAAGTAGCTTCATCTAGATAAATGAATCATGTGGTGTCATTCTTTTCCCTTTCGTTCCTCAACTCCTTGGAGACCCTCCAACCCTGAAAGATTCCCCAAAAGCAAAAAGAAGGGAGGTGAGTGGAAATTAAGAAACAAAGACAAAAAGGGATAATACAAACTAAAACTTGAATTGGTCTCAGTGTATTGTATCAAAGCAAAGAACTCTGGGGGGACTGGCTGGAAAAGCTTTCAGGTCCTGGTGCATGATGGTTCTAAGTTGGAGATGAGAATGTTTTGCTTACACCTGTCATGGGGAAGTGAGAAATTTTAATGTGTGTCAACAGCTGTAAACCATAATTCCCCAATGAAATTATATAAAAATGATAAAAGTACTCAAAGAAAACACACTTTTTTTCTGAAAAACCATGTTTTTTTTTTTTTTTTGCTATTTGGCTGACTTTTTCATGTCTTACTTGTTTCACATAAAAGGAGGAGAAGTAGAGACATTTTAATAGATATTTTATGGGGGGCCTGTTAGTGGCACACCAGGCTCAGTGTACAAATTACAGCATGAAAGGACCCAGGTTCAAGCCCCAGTCTCTATCTGCAGAAGGGAAAGCTTAGCTTCATGAGTGGTGAAGCAATACTGCGGGTGTCTCTCTCTCTATTTCTCTATCTCTCTTCTGTCTCTATCCCAAATTAATTGATTTAATGACAACAAAATATACTTTATCAATCGTGACTTTGCTGACACAACAAAGATATATTTTCCTGAGATCCTACTATGTTTTGTATTGAGACTAAAAAGATTACTTTGTTAAAACCATTAGAACTCCAAAACTGATGGATAACACACATATTCAAGACAGAATTATCAAATTAAAATAGGATAGGAAATACAGTTGGCCAAGTAAGACATCCATCCTCGTATGTTGCACAAGCCAAGTTCAAACCCTGCCACTGCATAAGAGGTGTCAAGGGAAAAGTAGAAGCTCTGGAGCTGTGGTGTTTCTCTCCTTCTTGTCACTTTCTAACTTGTTACCTGAATGAAAATGTAGTCCAGTGAAATCCCGAGCCTCTGTGCACCTCTGTGTTTTAAATCTGTCCAATTTACTACATGGTATATCAATGTAGACAACTCAGATGCCAGATTAGGAACAGATTGCCACTTTCAAGGGTGAGGGTAGCATCTGATTTAATTTAAACAATACTCCAGAATTTTCTAATTACATGGAATCTTCCATCTATCATCCAGAGCATGGCATTATTCAGCATCATGATAGAAACCTTATAATTGATATCAATATCACATATAATAAAATCATGGGGTGGCAAACATTGATGTTATAACCAGATCTCATACTGGTGATAGCTTAGCTCTATTTATAAGAAGGGGACTGTAGATCAAGTTACAAATTGCCCTCTAATCTTATTTTAACCTTAGACAGTATCAGAATTGTTTAGTCTAACAGGGTTAGATTGAAATGGTAGGAGAGGATACTTAAGATGAAGCAATGATTGCATAATCTTGGCTAAGGTATTTACAGAGTCATCCTCTAATTGTCTTCTTGCAGAGGTTTTTATCCTCTTGCAGCTGATAAACAGATTGTAGACAGGCTGAAAACAATCTTAACTAGCCTTTGTCTAACCGGGGAAGGCATCCTATTTCTTGGTTTGAGTGAGCTAGCCAAGAAGTATAGGAAATCTGGCAGAGTTTATCATACAAATACCTCAGTACAATTCAAATGAACTAGAGTATAAAAATGTAGTTAGTCCCGTTCAATTAATTTTTCTTTTTCTTTTTTTTACAAAAAAGCGTACAAAGTTATGTTCTAGTTGAAGATTTCAGACTGAAATAGCAGTATAATCAGGGTGTCAAGAGGGACTGTGAAGACCTTAGAGTTTAGAAGTTAATGCAGATTTAAGTGTCCACCAGCTTAGATAGGAAGCCTCTCCTGTCTAATATGTTAAGCAGTGAATTTGGAAAAACCACTAAGATTTGTATGTAGATTCAATGAGTGAACATTTTATATGTTGTAATAATGTATGGCACACAGCAAATATTATATGACTTAGGCTAGTTATCTGGTTTTCAGTGTTAATACTTGTCTCAACCTAGTAGTTAAAGCACTATGCACTTGTTTTTCATAAATTAGAAATCTAGGCACAGTATAGTTGTATTCTCTGAAAGTCTGTAATGTAGAAGTAATTTTGGGTTACAGTTTTATCTGAGTACTTGAAAGGGAAAGATCTGCTTTGAACATGACATGATTATTTAAAAAACTAATTCTTTGTCCATCTTGAGACTGAAGATCAATATCTCACTGACTGTCTACCTCATCTTCCCTTACCTTCCTTGCTAGTCAATGACTTGGTGTGGCTGTCAGCTTTTCCCAATTTAGCAAGACAAAAATCCCTAACAAATGGCTATAGAATAAAAACCTGATTATGTTTACCATAGACTATTGCTTAAGAGAAAGTTGTAAGTTCTGGGCAGTTTCCAGGGAAAGAGATCACACTGGGTGTAAACACCAGATGAGTAGAATAATTGGGAAATATTTTGGAGTATATTGATTATAGAAATGTTTTCTAAATGAGAAAATCCTTAGGGTTAGAGATAGTTCACCTGGGAGAGTGCACACCTTCCAATGAGCAATACTAAATCTATACTAAATCTAGCATATAACATCTAGCATATAACAGAACCATGAACAGTATTATGGATAAGCAGTTCTATAGCATTTCTACCATACCTTTTGAATTCCTCTTTCTTACATCTGTTTCTCTCTCTCTCTCAAGAACAGATAGTATTTTTTCCCATAGAGTGGTATACAGAGAAGAATACATTAAAGATGTATCATCAGCACCCCAGAAATCAACTCCCCAGAAAATAACTTGGATCCACCTGCATATCAGATTTCTGGCTCAAAAAAAAACAAAACTAGTATAACCACAGGACCTCTGGAATATAACTAAATTATGCCTACTAGATATCTACAAAATGAAGCCCCCCCCCCCCAACTCTTAATCTGCACTATTCCAGCCTTTAGGTTCCTAATTAGGCAACAACTTGTTTGCTTTTATATGTTGACTCACTTTTCAGCCACCAGGTTCCAGATGCTACCATGATGCCAACCAGACTTCCCTGGACAAAAAACCCCACCAATGTGTCCTGGAGCTCTGATTCCCCTGAACCCTGCCCCACTAGGCAAAGAGAGAGGTAAGGCAGGCTTGGAGTATGGATCATCCTGTCAACACTCATGTTCAGCGAGGAAGCAATTACAGAAGCCAGACTTTCCACCTTCTGCATTCCACAATGACCTTGAGTCCATACTCCCAGAGGGTTAAAGAATAGGAAAGCTATCAAGGGAGGAGATAGGATATAGAGTTCCTGTGGTGGGAACTGTGTGGAGTTGTACCCCTCTTATCCTGTGTTTTATTTCAGTGTTTCCTTTTTATAAATAAAAAAGGAATTACTCTCCAATAAATCCATGGTATTTATTTATGCAAAAGATAGGTCAGAAGACATGAAAAGGAAGGAAGCAATACCATTCACAGTTAAGCCCCAAAGATCAAATATCTAGGAATGAATCTAACAAAGGATGTAAAGGATCATTTTTTTAAATGTTTTATTTATTGATTAAGGAGAAAGATAGGAGGAGAGAGAGAAAGAACCAGACATCACTTTGGTACATGTGCTGCTAGGGCTTGAACTCAGGAACTCACACTTGAGAGTCAAGTGCTTTATCCATTGCACCACCTCCCATACCACAGGATGTAAAGGATCTTTTTAAGAAAAACTATAATACACTGTTAAAAGAAATAGAGGATGACACAAAGAAATGGAAGAACATCCCCTGTTCATGAATAGGGAGAACAAATATTATTAAAATGGCAATTTTTCCAAAAGCAATCTATAGATTGAATGCAATCCCTACTAAAATCCCAATGATATCTTTCAAGGAAATCGAACAGATTATTCAAAAATTTGTGTGAAAATTCTAAAAAACCACAAATAGCAAAATACTCTTAAGGAAAAAGGAGAAAAATGGAGGCATCACAATTCCCTAACTTTAGGTTATACTACAAAGCAGTATCAAAACAGTGTGGTAATGGAACAAAAATCATCATATGGATCAATGGAATAGGACAGAGAGCCCAGAACTCAATCCATACATATACAGATACCTTATCTATGACAAAGGGGCCAAATCTACCCATTGGGGAAAATAAAGCCTCTTTAACAAATAGTGTTGGCAGAATTAGACAGCCACATGTATAAAAATTAAATTAGACCACCTATTAACACCATACGCCAAAATTAACTCAAAATGGATCAAAGATCTGGATATCAGACCTGAAAGTATAAAATACATAGAAGACTATATAGGTGAAATATTTCATGACATTAACACTAAAGATATATTTGGAGACTTCACCCCATGGGCAAAAGAAACAAAAATGAGTTTGAAAAAGTGGGACTATACCAAATTAAAAAGCTTCCATACATCAAAAAGAAAGCTCCATAAAGATAAACAGGAAATCCAGCAAATGGGAGAACATATTTGCACACCATATTTCAGACAAGCACTTGATATCAAACATATAAAAAGAACACATTCTGCTCAACAAAAAGAAAAAGAACAACCCAATAAAAAAGTGGGCAGAGAACATGCATAGACAGTTTTCCAAAGAAGAGGTATGCATGGCCCACAGGCATAAGCAGAAATGCTCTAATTCACTCATCACCAGAGAAAAACAAATTAAAACCACACTGAGATACTACCACACACCTGTAATAATGGCCTTCATCAAGGAAACAGGAGAAGATAAATGTTGGAAAGGTTGTGGAGAGAAAGGAACTCTAATACACTGCTGGTGGGTATGCAAAATGGTACAACCATTATGGAGAACAGTATGGAGAATCCTTAAGCAAATACAGATGAAAATACATTAAGACCCAGCAATTCCACTCCTAAGCATTTATCCAAAAGAGATAATATCACTAATGCAAAGGGATATATGCACCTCCATGTTCATAGCCATATTATCTACAATAGCAAACATTTGAAAGCATGCAAAATGTCCATCCACAGATGATTGGTTAAAAAAGTTATGGGACATATACTCAATGGAATACTACTCAGCAATAAAAAAGATGATTTTACATCCTTTGGATAAAATGGATGAAACTTCAGAACAGTATGCCTATTGAAATGAACAAGGAGGTAAAGGAAAAGTATAGGATGGTCTCACTCATATATCGAATTTAGAGAACTGAACATGCATACATAAAATAAACAACCAGACACAACACAACCCATATTTAAAATGAGAAAACTATTGTAGTTACCTAGGGAGGAGGGGGGAGCTCATAGACTTTTGGTGGCGGGGAAGATATGAAACTCTAGTCTTATCACTGTTTAGTCCTATCAGTAGCAATATGACATGTGGGAGTGGTAGATAGATTTATTATCTCAAGTTCCCCAATGCCTAGACTATAGCCCTAAGCACAAATACTAGCTCTGGCCAATATTTATCTTAGATTTGCAAAATGATCATACTCTCATAAGGGGATTAACTTTTTATGGATCTTTCTAATGTATCAGAAAATAAAGCTTTGCAGTCATCTAAATCAATTGCACCTTTAGGCCAGTTAGGTCAAGAACTTTTGACCTTATAAGTATTTAAAATAAAAGAAGGTTGGGATACAACTAGAAGTGTTCAGATCATAGAGAGGTCAACTGTAATAATACAGATACTTAGCCCCCCAACTAACCTGGCTATAATTATTAATTATTGATTATTTCTACAAGATTATAAGGAACCCTTTGCATCATCTTTAAGACATGCATTTCTCCTAGTCCTGGTACCTCTAGGATATGCCTATACTTCTTGAAATTCCTTTTCTATGATTCTTTACTGCTATATCCACCCTGTCAACTTTAACCAAATTGCTACTGGTGCTGCCACCCTGCATTATGCTGCTATTGAAATCCTAGTGTGGACTATAACCTGAAATTCAGCCTGAGAAGACAACCTTGCAACTCTTCAAATCTGGTCCTCCACTCTGACACCATTCTTTCAGACAATATTGTCATCCAATCTCAGGTTAACTACCAAACTCAACCAAAACAGTTATATGCCCCCAGCAACATGCCTAAAATGGTTTCCCTAGCTTTCTTCTACCCTAAAATCCCCAATCTCATCTGCTCTGATCCTACTTTCTGGTTCCTGTTTATTAACCAACTTGTCTCAACTTAGGTCATGCCACCTTCCAGATACCAGGCTGTAGATGCTACCATGACCCACCCTGACTTCTCTGGGCAGATGATCTCACCAATGTGTCCTGGACCCTTGCATCTCCAGTGCTCTGGTCCACTAGGGTAAGATAGAGACAGGCTGGGGGTATGGATGGATTTTCAGTGCCCATGCTCAACAGAGAAGCAGATACAGAAGCCAGAACTCCTACCTTCTGCTCCCCATAAACAGCCTTGATCCATACTCCCAGCAGGGGAGAAGTGATAGGATGAAGATAAGGGAACTTCACATTCCAGCTCCCTCAGCACCCAGAGAGAGAGAAGGAAAAGTAGGGGGACATATGGAGGTAGCTTTCATGTCATGAGTGGTTTAGAGGGAAAGAGAGGATTGAATCAGGAAAAGAAGGGGCAACTTTTAAAAATTCTGGACAGATAGTTGTAGAGAAGATTATTGGTCCATGTCTACAACCTTAAGGGAACTGTGGTGAATTGAAGTGGGGATAGTGAAGATTCAGAACTCTGGTGGTGGCAATGGTGTGGATTCAAACCCCTGTTGACATGTAATTCTGTAATTAAAAAAAAAAAAGAATTACTCTCTCCACTGGTATGGAGACTATTTAAATTACATTTAGACACTGCTGTTGTGGTTATAATATGCAAATTAATAAATACTGAAAATCAGCCTAATTTTTACATTTGTATATTTGCCACTATTACCTGTTAACATTTTGTAGTGAACCTGGTCTGCAGGTGTCTTTCTGCTTTCCATTCCTCTCTTGATTTCTCTCTGTCCTATCCAACAACAATAGCTGTCACTTGCTGTGGCAGGATGCAGGAAAAGGAGGTTTGGAGCAGAAAGGGGAACACAATCCTTTATTTGTGCTGGCACCTCAGAGTTGTGTGAGTGAGAAGCAGCTTGGGCCACGTGGAGGTAGCAAAAATGGCCACCTTGCGCAGCAACCTTCCCTGCGTCTAACCACCGAAGTGAAAGGCGGGCAAGAGAGACTGAGGTGTGGAAGAAGAAGGGCTTTTATGGGAATAACTCTCTCGAGAATGGGAAGGGGGAGGAGTAACCATAGCACTCCAGGGTAGGATAATAACTCTTGTGAGAATGGGAAGGGGGAGGAGTAACCATAGTACTCCAACTATCACGGGGAATCAACAGTGCCCTGAGGGCACAACATGGCAGATGTGACTGCAACTGCACAATTTCCCAGCATCTCCCCCTTTCCTTATATCTAATGGCCACAGTATAGGAAATTTAGAGTGGAGCAGGCCTAAATGTTTTTAAGGAATGCCATGCTCAGGTGGCAAGATGTAGGATGTCACAAAACCTTCAAAGAAGAACTAATACCTCTACTTTTAAAAATCTTCCAGAAGACTGAAGACACTGGAATGCCCCCTGCCAGCTTCTATGAAGCCATCATCACCCTGATACCAAAAGCAGACGGACACAACCAAAAAAGAAAACTACAGACCAATATCTCTGATGAACATAGATGCAAAAATATTGAACAAAATTCTAGCCAACCGGATACAGCAGTATATCAAAAAGATTGTTCATCATGACCAATTGGGGTTTATCCCAGGCATGCAAGGTTGGTTTAATATACGTAAATCAATCAATGTGATCCACCACATCAACAAAAGCAAGACCAAAAACCACATGGTCAAATCAATAGATGCAGAGAAAGCCTTTGACAAAATACAACATCCCTTTATGATCAAAACACTACAAAAAATGGGAATAGATGGAAAATTCCTGAAGATAGTGGAGTATATAAACAGAAAACCTACAGCCAACATCATACTCAATGGTGAAAAACTGGAAGCATTTCCACTCAGATCAGGTACTAGACAGGGCTGCCCACTATCACCGTTACTATTCAACATAGTGTTGGAAGTTCTTGCCATAGCAATCAGGCAGGAGTAAGGAATTAAAAGGATACAGATTGGAAGAGAAGAAGTCAAACTCTCCTTATTTGCAGATGATATGATAGTATACATAGAAGAACCTAAGGAATCCAGCAAGAAGCTTTTGGAAATCATCAGGCAATACAGTAAGGTGTCAGGATATAAAATTAACATTCAAAAGTCAGTGGCATTCCTCTATGCAAACACTAAGTTAGAAGAAATTGAAATCCAGAAATCAATTCCTTTTACTATAGCAACAAAAACAATAAAATATCTAGGAGTAAATCTATCCAAGGAAGTGAAAGACTTGTATACTGAAAATTATGAGTCACTACTCAAAGAAATTGAACAATGTTGTTTTCGATGGGTTATGTTGTTTTCACCGGGCTGGCTTCATGGGCGGGTAACAGATGACCAGGAACTCATGGTTGAGCTGTAGGCAGTATCTCTTTATTCATGCAGGACGCAACACAATCTAAGACGAGCTAAGTTAAACTCAAAGTACAGTACAGTACTACTCACAATGCTGTCTTTATATATACTTGCCAAGTAAGGTGGAAACAGGATGTGACATAGAGAAGGTGGAGAGAAAAGTGACTGGTGAAAATCAGAGTGTGACAAAGAGGGGGCAGATTAGGCGAGAATCCTATCACTGAACCACAAATGCCCTGGAGGGAGGGTGGAACTTGCTAACAGTGGTTATGTAAATAGAATGAAGTGGTTATGTAAATAGAATAGTGTTAAGCAGGGGGGATTTAAACCAAATGAAACAGAAGGGGTCTCATGCATACCAACAGAAAAAGATACAAAGAAATGGAAAGATATTCCATGTTCATGGGTTGGAAGAATTAACATCATCAAAATGAATATATTACCCAGAGCCATCTACAAATTTAATGCTATCCCCATCAAGATCCCAAACACATTTTTTAGGAGAATAGAAAAAATGCTACAAATGTTTATCTGGAACCAGAAAAGACCTAGAATTGCCAAAACAATCTTGAGAAAAAAGAACAGAACCGGAGGCATCACACTCCCAGATCTCAAACTATATTATAGGGCCGCTGTCATCAAAACTGCTTGGTACTGGAACATGAATAGACACATTGACCAGTGGAATAGAATTGAGAGCCCAGAAATGAGGCCCCATACCTAGGACATCTAATCTTTGACAAAGGTGCCCAGACTATTACATTACTATTAGCAGAGTCTCTTCAACAAATGGTATTGGAAACAATGGGTTGAAACATGCAGAAGAATGAAACTGAATCACTTTATTTCACCAAATACAAAAGTAAATTCCAAGTGGATCAAGGACTTGGATGTTAGACTACAAACTATCAAATACTTAGATGAAAATATTGGCAGAACTCTTTTCCACATAAATTTTAAAGACATTTTCAATGAAACGAATCCAATTACAAAGAAGACTAAGGCAAGTATAAACCTATGGGACTACATCAAGTTAAAAAGCTTCTTCACAGCAAAATAAACCACTACCCAAACCAAGAGACCCCTCACAGAATGGGAGAAGATCTTTACATGTCATACATCAGATAAGAGTTTAATAACCAACATATATAAAGAGCTTGCCAGACTCAACAACAAGACAACAAATAAACCCATCCAAAAATGGGGGGAGGACATGGACAGAATATTCACCACAGAAGAGATCCAAAAGGCCGAGAAACACAGGAAAAAATGCTCCAAGTCTCTGATTGTCAGAGAAATGCAAATAAAGACAACAATGAGATATCACTTCACTCCTGTGAGAATGTCATACATCAGAAAAGGTAACAGCAGCAAATGCTGGAGAGGGTGTGGGGTCAAAGGAACCCTCCTACACTGCTGGTGGGAATACAAATTGGTCCAACCTCTGTGGAGAACAGTCTGGAGAACTCTCAGAAAGCTAGAAATGGACCTGCCCTATGACCCTGCAATTCCTCTCCTGGGGATATATCCTAAGGAACCCAACGCATCTATCCAAAAAGATCTGTGTACACATATGTTTTTGGCAGCACAATTTGTAATAGCCAAAACCTGGAAACAACCCAGGTGTCCAACAACAGATGAGTGGCTGAGCAAGTTGTGGTAGATATACACAATGGAATACTACTAAGCTATAAAAAATGGTGACTTCGCCGTTTTCAGCTGATCTTGGATGGACCTTGAAAAAATCATGTTGAGTGAAATAAGTCAGAAACAGAAAGATGAATATGGGATGATCTCACTCTCAGGCAGAAGTTGAAAAACTAGATCAGAAAAGAAAACACAAGTAGAACCTGGAATGGAATTGGCGTATTGCACCAAAGTAAAAGACTCTGGGGTGGGTGGGTGGGTGGGGAGAATACAGGTCCATGAAGGATGATAAATGACATAGTGGGGGTTGTATTGTTAAATGGGAAACTGGGGAATGTTATGCATGTACAAACTATTGTATTTACTGTTGAATGTAAAACATTAATTCCCCAATAAAGAAATAAATTTAAAAAATTAAAATAATAATAATAATAATAAATAAAATAATCCAAGAAGGATGACAGAGGACCTAGTGGGGGTTGTACTGTTATATGGGAAACTAGGGAATGTTATGCATGTACAAACTATTGTATTTACTGTTGAATGTAAACATTAATTCCCCAATAAAGAAATTAATAATAAAAAAAAAAGATGTAGGATGTTTTCTGTCCTGCCTCCTTCTCTGGAGGCAGAGTCAGGAACTCAGGAAGTACATAGGATAGGGGGCGGGGAGAAGGGAGAAGCACGAAAAGGTAAAGACTAAACCACAATCTCCTGGAGGCGGGGGGGGGGGGGGGGGGGGGGGGGGGGGGGGGGGGGGGGAGTGAGTGAGACCAAACCAATGTAACAGAAAAGACCATGTAAATAGACCACAATGTCAAGTAATGTAACAGAAGCAGAACTAGATCCCAGAAACAGAACTAGATCCATACCAACAAATAGCTATAACAACAATAAGAACTACAATAAGGGCAACAAAACAGGGAAAAAATGGCCTCCAGGAGAAGTGGATTTGTAGTGCAGTCTCCAAGCCCCAGTGATAAACCTAGAGGCAAAAAAAAAAAAAAAAAAAGGCAATTGTAGGTTAATGCTATGAAAGAAATCTCTTTCCATCCTGGCATCTCTAAATGGAAACAAGATTTCCAAGCCACCAGGAGAAAGGTAGCATAAAGGAAATACAAAGAAACCACGAAGGAAATTTGTGATGTGTATGTGAACAGCAAAATGAGCAAAGGTGAGTGGTTAGTTGCCCACCCTTACCCCAAGCTCAGAAACTGATTGATTCCAGGCTTCATGACAAAGAAAGTATTTCGTTTTCTGCCTCATCTCTCCACCCAGGCCCAGAGGTCTGCTGATCTTTCTGCCTTTCAGACTCCTACTTCCAACCTCCCACAAAGTTTCCTGGTTGCCTTCCAAATAGGCAGAGTTGCCCTAGACTCACCAGTGTTTCAAAACACAATGATAGCCTGCACTGGATGGCCCTTTTGTGAGCTCACTCAAGGGGACTGCCTGAGGATTGATGCCTTGTGAACAAATGACTTTCTGTTCTGGGAGAACTCTTGGGGAGGCAATTAATAGGCATGTGTGAGGTCTGAGGTTAAATGCAGTGAATGTTTGTGGCAGCCTGAGGTCAGGGGACAGAACATATTTCCAAGTGCAAGGACCTAGCCAAGTTCAAGCCTGTTTCCTATCTGTAGTGGGGAGACCTCACCAATGGTGAAGCGTGTTTGTATCTCTCTTTCGTTCCTCCTCTTTTATTTCCCCCTACTATCTCAATTTCTCTGTTTTATCTAACAAAAACTAGAGGAAATACGGGGAAAAAAAAACAGGAGGGGTGGACTTGTAGTGTAGGTACTAAGCCTCAGTGATAACCCTGGTGGTGAGATAATAGTAATAATGATGACAATAATGATGATGATGATTATAATAATGACAACAGTAAATGAAACAACAAAAACAACAACAAAAAACTATATAGGTAAACACCCACAACACAAATTACAAAAGACAATAATATAATGGACAGACATATAAAGAACTTCTGTAGCAATTAACCAGGCTAGATGCTTGGACAATAATCCCAACAAGCCAGAAAGAAATGCGATTGATGAAACAGAAGGGAATGGAAAGATAGACTATCAAGTGCTCATTGAGATAGGCTTTTTATCCCTCTCATTCAGACTACATAGAAGGTAAAATGTTTCTCACACAAGCAACAGGAGAAGGAATCAACTATCACCAGACAGGCTGCAAGAAGCATTAAGAGCTCTCATATAAACAACAATATCAACAAAAAAATGCCAGATATCAGATATAAAATATCTTAAATTTATAATAACAGTAAATGTCAATTGTTTAAATTCGCTCATTAAAAAGCACAGAGTAGGAAGACAGATGAGAAGAAAACACAGCCTGAAGGAAAAAAAAGAAAAAGAAAAAGAAAGAAAATGCAGCCTAACCATATGTCATCTGCACAAATTCTACTTAAATCAAAAGAACAATATAGAATAAATGTGAAAGTATGAGAAGCTACCATACAAATTAATGGACCACAAAAATGGGCAGGAATAGCTATTCTCATATCTGACACAATAGACTTTAAAATAAGTAGAGTAATAAGAGATAGGCATGGACATTACATAGTGTTCAGAGGATCAGTCAACCAAGAGGACTTAACAATTATTAACATTTATACCCAGTGGGAGGTTATCAAAATAGGTTAAACATCTTCTGAAAGAGCTATAAAAGTATATCAATGGCAATACAGTAATAGTAGACTTAAGCACCCCACTGTCTCAAACTGACAGATCATCTAGTTGGAAAATTAATAAAGAAGCAAGAAAATTAACTGAAGAAATTGATAAGCTATACCTATAGGACATTATCAGTGCAATTCACCCAAAGAAATAGGAATACACATTCTTTTTGATTCCAGATGGGACATTCTCAAGGATAGATCAAATGTTAGGCTACAGAAACAGTGTGAGCAATTCAAGAGCATTGAAATCATCCCAAACATCTTCTCAGACCACAATGGAATTAAATTAACACTTAACAACAAACAGGAAATTAGTAAAAGTCCTAAAACATGGAACATTTCTTTTATTATTAGTAGTATTTATTTTCCCTTCTTTTGCCCTTGTTTTTTTATGGATATGAGTTTTATTTTTATTATTTATTTATTTATTTAATTTAAGAAAGGAGACATTAACAAAACCATAGAATAAGAGGGGTACAATTCCCATAATCCCATCTCTACATCCCACCCCCTCCCCTGATAGCCTTCCCATTCTCTATCTCTCTGGGAATATGGATCCAGGGTTGTTGTAGGTTGCAGAGGGTGGAAGGTCTGGCTTCTGTAATTGCTTCCCCGCTGAACATGGGCGTTGGCTGGTGATCCATACTCCCAGTCAGTCTCTCTCTTTCCCTAGTAGGGTGGGGCTCTGAGGAACTGGAGCTCCAGGACACATTGCTGGGGTCGTCTGTCCAGGGAAGTCTGGTCAGCATCTCGCTGGCATCCGGAACCTGGTGGCTGAAAAGAGAGTTAACATACAAAGCCAAACAAATTGTTGAACAATCATGGACCTAAAAACTGTAATAGTGCAAATGAAGTGTTGAGGGTCTTCCCTGCATGCTCTTGTGTACTTCTGCTTTCAGGTATATATTTTTCCTCTAGTTTATGGGCACGGGTGAACCTATGCTCTATCTCAGGGGACCTGGACTATATCTAGGTATGGGGACTTTATTGGGGAGTGGAACACCTGGAATGGAATTAGAGAATACTATGAAAGGAAAGGTCTCACCCGAGTGATGAAGCTGAAGGGTTGTCATTTCACACCTGAAGTCTCTGGTCACAGTCTGAAGTGAAGCATGCTGGGTGGCACTCGTTGTGTTGATTAGTTTGTGATCCGCGATGCAATATTACTTGATTTGAATTGAAAGCAGCATGTAGAAAAATGGGCCCCATCCTAAGGTTACAGGACTGGGAGAAATATAGGCTCTATAGTGGAAATGTGAGGTTCCTGTTGTCTTAGGGTTCAAGAAGACAATGGGTAGTTATTGTTATCATCACATTATTTGTTGATAGGGTTAACTTTGGAAAGTCCCTTTGATAGGGTTTGGGGTATAGTACCCAGCATCTTGTATATAGCTATGCTATTGGTTGCTTCTGTTCTCCCTGGTCTAGGCTTTTGGGAGAGAACATATCAAAGACAGCCTATGTATTAAAAAGACTCAGTCTGTGTTTTAAGAAGTTCTAGACATATCATCAGTTTTTTGCCTCTCATATTAATTAAATAGTGTTTTATATAATGTTTACACTTTAATAGGATTGTACATAAACACCACTCTCACCACCTAAAGACTGTTTCATAGTAGCTAAAACCTGGAAGGAACTCAGGTGCCCAACAGCAGATGAGTGGCTGAGAAAGCTGTGGTACATATATACACAGTGGAATACTATGCAGCTATTAAGAACAATGAGCCCACATTATCTGACCCATCTTGGACAGAGCTAGAAGGAATTATGTTAAGTCAGCTAAGTCAGAAAGATAAAGATGAGTATGGGATGTCCCCACTCATCAACAGAAGTTGAGAAAGAAGAACAGAAAGGGAAACTAAAAGCAGGACCTGATTAAATCGAGAGCAGGGCACCAATGTAAAAACACTGTGGTGAAGGGGAGGGTGGCCATTGGGCTTCCCGGCATGGAAGAGGGTGGGGGTTGAGGGGGTGGTGGGGATGGGGCCCTTGTTTTTATTATTGTTGTTGTTGCTGATGTCATCGATATTGAATAGGACAGAGACAAATGGAGACAGGAGCGGAAGACAGAGGGGGGAGAGAAGGAGAGACACCTGCAGACCTGCTTCACTGCCTGCGAAGCAACTCCCCTGCAGGTGGTGAGCTGGGGGCTCAAACCAGGCTTCTTATGCCAGTACTTGCATTTTGTGCTATGTGCGCTTAACCTGCTGCACTACCACCTGACCCCCACATGGAACACTTCTTAACAACTATTGGGTCAAAGAGTAAATTAAGGAAAAAATTAAAGTATTCCTAGAATCAAATGACAATGAAGACATGAGCTATAAAAATATTTGGAACACAGATAAAACAGTACTAAGAGGACATTCATAGCCATACAATATAATATAATAGGAAATAAGAAAAAAAATCAAATAAATCACCTGACTACACAGATTAAGGACTTACAAGAACAAAGGAGCCCTAAAGCAACCATAAGGGGTGAAATAACTAAAAGTAGAGCAGAAATAAAAAACATCAAAAATAAGAAAATCATACAAAACATCAGTGAAGTTAACTGTTGGTTTTTTGAAAGGGTAAACAAAATTGATAAACCCTTGGCCAGACTCAAAAAAGGGGAGGGGGGTAGACTCAAATAAATAGGATTGTAAATGAAAGGAGATATCAGAACAGACACCACAGATATCCAGAGTACCATGTGAGACTTTTATGAACAACTATGCCACCAAGCTAGAGAAGGTTAGAAATGGACCTATCCTATGATCTGAAATAGGAACAGAAAAGGGAAACACAAAGTAGAACTTGGATTTTATCTAGGGCATTAAATCAAAGTAAAAGACACAGAGTTGTAGGGAGGGCAGGACACTTTAGATCTTGCTACATGATGGTGGAAGAAGACGTAGGCATAGTGTGAGAGTGTTTTTCAGAACACTGAGAAATTTTACACATGTACCAACACCTGCATTTACTGTAAACAGTTAATCCCATTAACAATAAAAAATATAAGTGAGAAGAAAAGGAAATCCTACCAGTAAAGAATATGTATATCTCACAATAGAAGACAGAACAACAACAACAACAAAATATTGCTACTTTACTATAACTCTCAGCCTGATAGAATGAAAATTCAGTTACCATGTGACATGCAAAAAAAAAAAAAGTAGCACTTTCCTTCTCCGTTCTAGTTTTGTGAGTTTGGTTTGATTCTACACCAAACTATTACTTTCTTTGTCCTTTATCTTCCTTTTCCTTCCTTTTCCTTCCTTCCTTCCTTCCTTCCTTCCTTCCTTCCTTTCTTTCTTTCTTTCTTTCTCTCTCTCTCTTTTTCCTTTTTGCTTTCAGGGTTATTATCAGGGTTCAGTGCCAATAAGACAAATCCACTGTTCCTGGGGGACATTTTTTTTTTTACTCATTTTATTAGAACAGAGAGAAATTGAGAAGGAAGTGGGAGACGGAGAAAAAAAGAAGTACTGCAGAAGTACTTCGCTGCTTATGAAGCTTCATCCCTGCAGGTGGGAGTCAGGAGCTCAAACCAGAATCCTTGCTTGTTGACTTGTGAACTTAATCTGGTGTACCACTGCCTGTTTATGCCCTTATTTCTTGATCATCAAAATAATATGTTCATGGTTAATTATGTTGATTTATTTGGGAAAGGACCCAGAATTTTAGACAGATTCTTTGTCTTTAGGAATAATTTCCAGATAACCTTTTTAAAATTAGAAGGAAGGAAGAGAGGGAGAGAAGGAGGAAGGGATAAAGAGAGACACCAACAGCACTGCATCACCACTCTTGAAGCTCCTTCCCTGTAGGTGAGGACAGAGGACTTGAAACCAGATCCACAAACATGAAAACATGTGCACTCTGCCAGGTATGCCATAGTCTAGCCCCACTGCTTACTACTTTACAAGAGATCTCTTAGTTTGGTAGAAACATTCACAAATACAAAATAATTTCATATTTGACAGCTGTTTCCATATGTTTCTCTAAAGCATGTTCCTCCAAAATATTTCTCAAGGGTCGGGAAAATATTTCACTTGAATATCATACTTCTATGCATGTGTGCAAGCCAGGTTAAAGACTAGACTCACTGCATTTAAGGGAGTTTAAGTGTCATAGCCTGACTCTCTCTCTCTCTCTCTCTCTCTCTCTCTCTGTCTTGCTTTTTTATTTGAAAAAAAAAAATCAGCTCAAAGTGGGAAAGCAGTGATGGCCTAAATAGACATCTGTTATTTAAAACAAATTCCAAAAGTATGACAACAAATAAAAAAATATTTTAAAGACTTTTTTAAATTTTCCTTTTCAAAAATTTTATTATTTCTGTATTGGATAGAGGCAGCCAGAAAGTATAAAAAAAAAAAAGAGAGAGAGAATAGAGAGAAAAAGACAGACAGAGAGACAGCTGTAGCTCTACTTCACCTTTCCCAAGTTTTCCCCCCTACAGATGGGGACCAGGGCTTGATCCTGTGTCCTTGAGGACTGGAATGTGAACACTTAATGAAGTGTGCCACCACCTGGCCCCCAAATAGAAAAGATTTTCTTCTTCCCTCCCTTATAAGGATGTATTTTAAACAGAAGCACAGAGTACTAATTGTGTTGCAAACTAATTCAAACATCAATTGGTTATTCAGAACATTTTGAAAATTCACTTTAGATTTTGTTCATTTGACACAAAGAGTCCAGAACCTCAGCTAGGGTATTTAAGTGTGACTTTAAATGAGAAATAATGAAAGATGTTATTAAAATATGAACGCCCACATTGTAGTCCAAACACTTAAATTTAAAAGCTTCAGGAAAAGAGACAAAGTCTTACTGAAGATTTAGGATATAATAGGTTTGGAGAAAAATCTGCTAATAGAAGCATATCTGCAAATAGTGAAAAAAAAAACACAGTTAAGCAGAGAAAAAAATAAGCTCAACAATTATTTTTTGATCCCCTTGGAAAAATATTCACTCAAAGCTGATTATTTTATTTATTCCCTCAGCAAACTATCCAATATTACTTTGAGGTGTGTCTGAAATTTTGTGCATTATTCATATGGGCTATTAATTACAGTAGACATTATTTCTAGATAGATTCATTTTATACTTCAATGACTGATACTAGTGTGTCAAAATATGACAATTCACACAAACGACACAAAAATTATGAATATGCTTAATATCAAGATGCAAAATTTAGGCTGAGAAGACAGTGTAGAATTAGAACACCAGAGATTCATGTCTGAGGACCTGGGGTTTCCAGGATTAGTCCCCATCAACATTGTGTTCCAGAGCTCAGCATTGCTTTGGTCAAGTGTCCTCTCTATCTATCTCTCATAAATAAATTTCAATAAAAGAAGGAAAAACTCTGCTCACCAGTAAATACATATTAAAGACCTGATTTCTATAATTTAATTGAGAAGGAAGTATAAAACAAAAATATTTGGAGATTAATGGCATAACTCTCCTTAAGATTTTCTTCTGATGCGCTATATGACCTGAAATATCTAGGATCAACTTTCAGTCTTAGAATAAACGTAAGAGAATGACATTAGCAGTGGATTTTAATGTGCATAAAATAATGTTATCCTATAAAATGAGGTGTTTAGTGGACTGCTGCACTATGTTGGAAAAGAATCTACATTGGGAGTGATAGCATTCTGTAGAGACCTATCACAGAAGCTGTGACACTATGTCCATGTGGCAGAAACCACATTGTAATGCACTAAATCCCAAATAAGATGATGAAAAAAGAAAAATTAAAGAAGGAAGGGAGGAAGGAAGGAGGAGAGAGAGAGAGAGAGAGAGAGAGGGAAGTCATTGGAAAGCATTTTCCTTTTTTTTTTTTCTGATAACTTTTGTGTGGGCTAAAGTAAGAATTAAAAATTAAGCCAGGGATGGGGGCACACAGTGACCTACCAAATTGAGGGCACACATTACCATACACAGGTACCTAGATTCAAACCTCTGGTCCCCTGCTGGGGCTCACATGGGATGGCTCCGGCCAGGAGGTAAGCTTACCAATTCTTGCTCTTTGGCTCTAAGGGGTTCAAAGATCTAGACAAGAGACATCGGGGAGAATTTTGGTACAAACACTCATTTTGTTTGAGGGTGGGCTTGAGTATATATAGAAAGTTAATTTTTAAACAGGTATAAATTGATGAGAGAGAGAGAGAGAGAGGTGTCAGGAATCAAACTTGGGATCTCATGTCTGAGAGTTTAAGGCTTTATCTAGTATACTACCCAATTATCACAATAGAAGAATTTTTTTAACTTTAATGTATTTATTTAGAAAATGTTAACACTGACTAGACCATAGGATAAAAGGGGTACAATTCCTGCCATCAGAGCTCCATATCCCATCCCCTCCCCTGATAGCTTTCCTATTCTTTAACCCTCTGGGAGTATGGACCTAAGGTCATTGTGGGATGCAGAAGGTAGAAGATTCAGCTTCTGTAGTTGTTTCCCTGATGAATATGAGTGTTGGCAGGTCAATCCATACCCCCAGCCTCTCTCTCTCTTTCCCTAGTGAGGCAATGCTCTGAGGAAGAGGAGTTCCAGGATACACTGGTGGGATCCTCTGTCCAGGGAAGTCTGTTTGGCATCATGTTAGCATCTGGAACCTGGTGGCTGAAAAAGGGTTTACATATAATAAAGTCATACAAATTGTTTATTAATCATGAACCTAAAGGTTGGAATATTGCAGATGAAGATTTGGGGTCTCTGTTTTAGAAATAGCTAATAGGTCTATTTTAGGTATATTCCAAAGGACCCATGACTTTATTACTTTTTGCCTTAGCCTGAAATCTGATATGCAGGTGGACCCAGGTGTGGGGAGATGATGTCATGGCTGGAAAAAGGGCTAGAAAGCTTTGGCTCCACTGACACCTATCAGTGATTGAGAAATTACAGATCTTTGCTAGTCATGCAGATTAATTAGACCATGGGTTGTGCAAACTTGTGGCAATGATGAGATATCTTGCCTTTGTGTTTCTTCACATACAGGAATGTAGTTAAGAGTCACATCCCCTTTATATGTACTTTTTTTTTTTTAAGATAAGAGATAATTGAGGTAGAAATAAACCACAGGATCTAAATTCCTTCAATGTGGTTGGGTCCAGGTTTGAACCTAGATAGAGCATCTGACAAAATGGCATAGCATCACAGTAAACTATGTCCTAGGCCCTATATGTACTCTTTGTTTACAGGAAGAAAGGTGGCTCCAGAAACTCTACAGTAAATCTTGCATATGATTTACTAGGAAGAACCTACTTGGAACATTCTGATGAATAATGTCTGAACACTTTAACAGCTTTGAGGTCTCTATTCTGATTTTTTTTTTTCACATAAAAACAGATATCCACACTCCCATGTCTGCTTTTGTGGGTAGAAACTAGAGGTGACCCACATAGACTAGGGGAACAAATAAAATTAACTAGATCAATTCAGATTTTTTTTTTGTAACTGTATCTCTTACAATGTTCACTGTTTTTAAAATTCTTTTTTAAAATTTATTTCTTTATTGGGGAATTAATGTTTTACATTCAACAGTAAATACAATAGTTTGTACATGCATAACATTCCCCAGCTTCCCATTTAACAATACAACTCCCACTATGTCATTTATCATCCTTCATGGACCTGTTTCTAAAATTCTTTACTGGGAATCAACTAATAGATTTTTTAAAGAATTTTATCAAATTTACTTTGATTTTGAAGCAACTATAATATACAAGTATAAATATTTTAGAAATAGAATTTTACACTTCTTAACCAATCTTGTTTACAATGCCTTCACACTCAAAGCAAAGTTTAAATGAACTAATGGCCTATATAAGAAATCCATGTTTTTCTCTGAGCAGTAACTAAAAGTACACAATTTAAAAGTTACAACTAAAGAGCTAGGTGGTGGTGTACCTGGTGAACACACATACCATCATGTGCAAAGACCTTGGGGTCAACCCCCTGGTGATAGGCTGCATGTTGGGCATTAAGCCAGCTCCCCCTGCTCCACCCTACATTCCTGATACTATGGCCTATTTACATAATCATCATTTTGCCTGAAAGATCCCCACCCATTCCATTCCTTTGATCTATCTTCTTTCTACCTTGAGACCCTCCCCGCCTGCAGGGTAACATTAATCCCACCAATTAAAACTCTCACAACAGTTGCTAAGGAAGTTTCTACCTTCCCAGCCTGCTTTTGCCTTTCTCCACGCCCTTTCCTAGCCACTTCCATTTCCGACTTGCCACTTCCAGTTCTATCCTATAAAAGCATTGTCTCTCTGATCAATAAAGACATTACATTACCACTCTGTCAAGAGTCCAAGACTCTCTCTCCTGCATCACTGAGTGAGTAGCAGCCCAGACCGACTCCGGTTGAGTTCTCTACACCTCCACGCTAGCCTGGCATCTGCAGAGGGAAGTTTCACAAGTAGAGAAATAGTACTGCAGTTTCTTTCTCTTTCAGTCTCCCCATTCTTTCTCAAATTTTCTGACTTTAGCCAAAATTAAATAAATAATGTACAGTAAAATTAATGCTGCACTGTTTATTTAGTTTTTGGATTAAGAAAAATCAATACTAATGTTTATGAATGCTTTAATGTGGTAAAACGACATGCATTTCAATTAGACTGCTTGTGATTTGCATATAAATATTTTAAAACTAAATCTGGAGAAAAGATAAATAATTGAAATAAGGGTAGGAATAGAGTTCAAGTTTTAATTAACAAAGATACTTTTATTAATTATGATCATGTAAGAATGGCAATAATGCAAAAAGATTTTGATAATATTCCTGGTACTTTACATTACAGAATTTTAATTTCTTAATTGTAATATAAAATATTTAATATTCTTATTTGTTAACTTTACCCAAAAGACTAGTAGTACTTACAACTAATTTCTGAGATAATTTTCAAACACTTCCTTTATAAATGATATTCATAATGTAGAACATACCACTGAGGGCAAGATTTTATTAAAAAAATAAACTGGCACTGCCACAGTATATAGTAAATATGAAACATTAAATTATTCCATATAGTTAGTCAATTATTTCCTTCATTAACTCTTTGCTCTCATAGGTATTTAGTACTCAGTTTACAGGACCTAGAGTTTGCTTTGGTTTCTAATTTACATAAATTTAGCTTGCCCAAATCAACTATAATTTCCTTCACAGTCAATATGTTTGGATATTTATTTATTTCATGAGTTAGAAGAAGAAATTAACTAAGCAAGAGAGGAAAGCCAGAAGCTCATTCTAGTACACAGAGTGCTAGGGATGGAACCAGGAGCTGTAAGTCATGCAAGAATGATGCTATACTAGATATTTTATATCCTGACTGCTTTTGATCGCAACTAATTAATTTATTATTAATTTTTTAATTACCTCCAGGGTAATTACTGTCTCAGTTCCTGTGGCATGAGTCCTCCACGCATGGTAGCCATTTTGTTGTTGTTATTGGGAGGAGAGGGTAATGCAGATAAAAAGAGAGACACCTGCAGAACTGCTCTACTGCTATTGAAGCTATCCCCTGCACATGGGGACCTGGAACTTGAACCTGGGTCCTTGAGCATGGTTTTATTTGTGCCCAGCCCCTACAAACAATTTAATTCAGTTTAATAATTTTTGTCACTATGAGTTTATTATTCTGGACTGACTTTTCAGATAAAAAGAGAACAAAAAGACAGACACAGACAGAGGAAAAGACACCACAACACTGAATCTTCCCATAGTACAGTGGAGAATCAAACTTGGATTGTACCCTTGGAAAAGCAGGTAACCTTCAAGGTTAACTTTCTTGCTGACAAAATCATAACCAATTATTTTAACACTGGAAAATAGTGATAATTTTAAGAGTTTATGAAGTGTTTGATAATGGTTTTGACTCACCAAACCAAACATACACAAATTATTCTAGTATATATACATGGATTTTAGAGCAAAGCCTGACACTCTCCACACATGTATTCCTTGGTTAGATGATTAGATTCATCAATTAAGATAAACCTGAATTCCATTATGGTTTGTGTGGATGAAATGCATTTGTTTCTTTATGTTTTTGTTCCTTTCACACACACACACACACACACACACACACACACACACACACACACACACACTATTTAAATTTATGTTTTGGATCAGGATAGGCATAAAAGTAAATATTAAATTTGAACACTATTTATGTAACCTAAAAAAGTTCATTATTTATTTTATTTTATTTTATAAAAATGAAACACTGTCAAAACCATAGGATAAGAGGTCTACAACTCCACACAATCCCCACCAACAGGTCTCCATATCCCATCCCATCCCCTGATAGCTTTCCTATTCTTTAACCCTCTGGGAGTATGGAGCCAAGGTTATTGTGGGATGCAGAAGGTGGGAGGTCTCGGTTCTGTAATTGCTTCTCTGCTGAACACGGGCTTTGACAGGTCAGTCCATACTCCCAGCTTGCCTATCTTCTTCCCTAGTGGGGCAGGGCTCTGGAGAATTGGAGCTCCAGGACACATTGGTGGGGTTGTCTGTCCAGGGAAGTCTGATTGGCATCATTCTAGCATCTGGAACTTGGTGGCTAAAAAGAGAGTTAATATATAAAGCCAAACAAGTTGTTGACTACTCAGGAACGTAAAGGCTGGAATAGTGCAGATGAAGAGTATGTGTTTGTGGGGTCTCTGTTTTGTACATAGCTAATAGACATATTTTAGTCATATTCCAAAGGTCCTGTGGTTATACTAGGTTTTTTTTTTTTTTTTCCTGAGCCTGAAATCTGATATGCAGGTGGATCCAAGTTATTGTCTGGGGAGATGATGCCATGGCTGGCAAAAGAACCAGAAAGCTCAATCAGGGAGGAGAGTAGGTCCCAAATATGTGAAAGGTGTATAAATATTGTTGACTGTAAACCCCATCCAATTGATGTGATCTGGGGCCCATATTCAGCTTAAAAGCCTATGTTAACTCTGCATCCCTGTGGATCCAATCTCACATTCCATGGTCATGAGTAGGAACGTTCCAAGCGGCCCCAATTTCAGGACCCATTTTCCTTGCCTTTGGAAGATAGAACATTCTCTACCATTGATCCACACTGAGGGCAAGGTCCTATGGGGGGTCCACAAAGAGGTCCGTTTTGTTGCTCCTGATAGAGATGACCGGTAACAATTGAGACAGGGATTTATTCAAGGTTTAGGCCCATAGTGTCTGTTTGGGAATCTCAGGACTCCTCAACTAGGGCTCCAGATGATGGGGTGACCTGATAGTGACTAAAGAGTCATTGTTAAAGTATGACAGTCTCTTGCTGTTATTCAGCTTTTGTAGTCCTTGCTTTGATAAGGATAGCTTAGGAGTGAGAAAGCAAAGTATAATAGGAAATAGATTAGGAATGTATCTCAGGCTAAATAGACATTATTTCATTGTGAAAAAGTTCATATTTTATTATAATTTTAAATAAAACTAAAGCAATTTTGTTGGGGCCTTCTTCTTCTTCTAGTGTTTGCCCTTCTTCCGTAGCCAGTCAACAGCGTCAGGTTGAGCCTGATGTAAAGTTTCGAGACCTCCTTTGAATCTGGAGAGGTGGCAGTCATTGACTATGTGGGTCATAGTCTGTATGTAGCCGCAGGGGCAGTTCGGGTCATCTCTGGCTCCCCAGCGATGGAACATAGCAGCACACTGGCCATGGCCTGTTCATAGCGATTGAGGAGGGCCCAGTCATAACGTGCTAGGTCAAAGCCGAGTTGACGCTTGCAGGGGTCTGTGATGAGGTGTTTGTTCTTTACCTCAGCTGACTGCTAACTCTGTTTCCAAGACTCTGGAACAGAGAAGTTCACTGTAGGTGTAGGGGACCAGATTGGGTGACGAGACGTCAAGCGTTGAACAGGATGGGTGAAGATATCCGTGTTTATTGGCAGGTCTGGTCGAGCGTAGACGTGGGAAATGAACTTAGATGATGCCGCATCCCGACGAATATCTGGCGGGGCGATGTTGCTAAGAACTGGAAGCCATGGAACTGGGGTGGAACGGATGGTTCTAGAAATTATCCTCATGGAGGAATATAATTTGGAATCGACCGAGTGGACATGGGGGCTACGGAACCATACTGGGGCACAGTATTCTGCAGTGGAATAGTATAATGCCAGAGATGATGATCGCAGTGTGGAAGCACTCACGCCCCATGAGGAGCTGGCCAGTCTTGCAATGATGTTATTCCTCGCGCCCACCTTTGCTGCAGTTTTTATGAGATGTTTGTGAAATGACAGAGTGCGATCGAGAGTAACGCCAAGATAGACTGGCTGGGCTTCATGCCGGATTCTCGTATCATCAAGCTGCACATTAAGCTCACGCGAGGCCGAGGCATGGTGTAGATGGAAAACAGATGATACCGTTTTTGCAGTGCTAGGGATTAGTCGCCATTTTTTACAGTAATCAGATATCAGAGACATGTCTTTCGTGAGTGTTTCTGTCTTTCGTGAGTGTTTCCTCGAGGATGTCGAACTTTGATGCCTGAGTTGCACAGCAGATGTCATCGGCGTAGATGAAATTCCTTGAAGAAGTTTCTGGGAGGTCATTGATGTAAATATTAAATAGTGTAGGAGCCAGAACAGAGCCCTGAGGGAGGCCACTTGAGACATGTCTCCATCTGCTAGACTTGTCACCCAGATGCACCCGGAATCTTCTGTTTTGGAGAAGAAACAATATAGTGTTGGCCACCCATGGAGGCAGGCATCTTGAGATCTTGACTAGGAGACCACGGTGCCAGACCGTGACATAGGCTGCTGTGAGATCAACAAAGACAGCACCCATCTTTAAATTCTTCTGGAATCCATTTTCAATGTAAGTTGAGAGGGCCAGGGCTTGTTCGCTGGTAGATCTTCCTGGGCGGAAACCAGCTTGGGCGAGTGATAGGAATTTCTCTGTAAGATGAGAAATACGTGACAGAAGCAGCCTCTCAAGGAGTTTGTAACACACGGAAAGGAGAGAAATTGGTCTATAGCTGGCAGCCAGTGTTGGGTCTTTCTTTGGTTTCAAAACCGCTATTATCTTCGCACGACGCCAAACTTTGGGCATAGACTCAGATTCCAAGATGTTGGACAGGAATAAAGCAAGCCACTTCTTTGCCGCGGGACCCAGGTTAAGAATGAGTTCTGGGGTGATGTTATCATAGCCAGCAGCTGTTCCCGGTTTAACCCTCTTCAAAGCGTCTTCCAGTTCAGACAGTGTAAAGGGAGAGAGTTTTGGAGATGGACAAGATAACCGCAAGTGGGATGACCACTCGTGGGAAATTTCTCTTTTCTAGACTGGGTCGATCTTAGCACGTCCAACTTGAGTTAGGTGACTGGCCACTGAGTTTGGAGATACGGGAGGATGGGAGATGGGAGGGGGTTGGCTACCGGCACCCAGTCTGTGAAGAAGCTTCCAGACCTTCCTACTTGAGTGGGTGAAGTTCAGACTTTCCGTGAGTTGTTGCCAGTGGGCTTGGCTTGCTGCATCCAGGGAGGCAATGAGATGGTCAGTCACATCTGGGTCGCCCGACTCATCATACTGCTTTAGTAGTTGCTCGCATTCAGCATCAAGACAAGGCATGTAGTTAGCACGTCTCCCATGAGGAATGGCTTGGGAAGCTGCTTTGAAGATGGCTTGGCAGAAGCGCCTGTAGGAATCTTCAGAGGGGATAGAGTTAATTGGAATTGCAGGAATAGATTTGTTGGTAAGATCACTGAACAGACGCAAGTTTGCTTTCTGAAAGTTCCATCTTAGTTTCTTCGAGTACAGAATCAGTGGGAGCTGGAGACCAATGTGGATGATAGCCGGGCGGTGATGACTGTGTAGGAAGATCTTGAGAACTTGTCTCGTAGCGGGAAAGGCTTGGCCATTGACTGTGCTAATCCAGCACAGGTCAGGTGACGAGTCTTTATTCCATCTAGCACTGTGAAAAGAGCCTGGCTGTTTGGGATCATATAATAGGGAGAGGTCATTCGCTGAAGCCCAGTCGGCTAAGATAGAGCTGTAAGCACGGGTGGAGGAATATCCCCAGTCTTGGTGATGACTATTAAAGTCTCCAACATAAACGGCTGGGTGATTCGGGCTAGGTAGGACCTCATTATCCCATGAGGCACTGGGAGGCTTATATACGTTGACGAGCTGAATAGTTCCAATAGTAATGAAGTCATAGAAGGTCGAAGAGGCCGTATGGTAAAAGTCCGCAAGACACGATTTGGCGTAGATGGCTCGGCCGTGTTTAGGACGGAGATTATAGCATATTAAATCGAATCCACTGATGGTGAATCGAGCAGCTTCATCGACTGCTATATGTGTTTCTTGTAGGCAGATAACATCTGATGCTGTATCGCCAATTGACCAATAAGAACGTGTTTGGCAAAGGACAGCCCCTCAACATTAAGTTGGAGGACTCGAAGAGCAGGACCAACAGCTTGAAAGCTGGCAGGAGCTGCTTGTTGCTGGCTTTGAAAGTGACTGGGATCCATGTGGATTCAGTCGGCTAGGAAGGATCGTCAGTTTCCCCAATGAATGGGTACTCCTGAGATGCACCACGGGAAGGTCGATCCAATGCACCCCAGGGGCCTAAAAATAATTATCACACCCCCAGGGATTGCGTCTGAAGTAAAAGTTGGACTCAGGTCAATAAGAAAATCATATTTATTAACTTTGAAATGTCTATTTTAAATGGAGGGTTTAAATTGGAGACAACAAAGACCAATGTTTTAATTTGCTAAGAGTTCCAGTCTCCAAATTAGCTCTCCCAAATTGATGAGAAGTGAAAAAATTGAGTGGATTAAAGCTCTTTATAACAAATACTAACACAAAGAAAGCAGAAATTCTAGGGGTTGAAGCAGAAAGGCAAATATGACACAATAGAACAGAAGTTGCTATGATTTTGGTCATTAGAGATATAAGTGAATTTTAAATAAAAATGAATTATATTCATAGCTACCTTCAAAAATTTTTATATAATCAGTCAGTGAAAAATGAGAAGGTTTGTGATCCTCCTAAATTAATTTTATACTTTCTTGAAATATGAAATGATTCTATATGCTACCAAGCTTATACCTGTAGTTAAAAAGCTATGTCATGGGAGTCGGGCTGTAGCGCAGCAGGTTAAGCGCAGGTGGCGCAAAGCACAAGGACCGGCATGAAGGAGTCCCTTCACAGGCGGTGAAGCAGGTCTGCAGGTGTCTATCTTTCTCTCCTTCTCTCTGTCTTCCCCTCCTCTCTCCATTTCTCTCTGTCCTATCCAACAACGACAACAACAATAATAACTACAACAATAAAACAACAAGGGCAACAAAAGGGAATAAATAAAATAAATATTTTTTTTTAAAAAAAGCTATGTCATCTTTACTTCTCTGAGTAGATGATCTCACTGATGCTTCATCTCTGCAGAGTCCTACTCAACTAGGAAAAGATAGAATCAGGCAGGGGGGTTGACCTGCCAACATCCATGTCCAGAGGAGATGCAATTACAGAAGCCACATCTTCCACCTTCTACACCACACAAAATATTCTCTTCCAGACTCCCAGATGGATAGATAATAGGGAAGTTTCCAATGTATAAATTGGAGTATGGAACTCTGCTGGTGGTAACTGCATGGGAGGGATTGTACCTCTGCTATCTTGCAATCTTGTTAATCACTATTAAATCACTAATAACAATTTAAAAAATGCAATAGTTAAAAGGCAGAAAATTCTAAAAGGATAAACAAGAAACCCAGAAAATAGGAAAAGCATTATAAAAGGTATTTTACAAAAGTTCCATGAATGGGGGCTAGTCGGTGACACACTTGGTTAAGTGTAGACATCACAGTGTGTAAAGACCTGGGTTCAAACCCCTGGTCCCTATCTGCAGAGGGAAAGCTTCACTGAGTGGTGAGTTAGGGTTACAGGTGTCTCTATCTCTTTCCCTCTCTATCTTTCCCTCTCCTCTTAATTTCTCTCTGACTCAATCCACTAATAAAATTTTTTTAAAAGTTCAGTGAAGTAATAGGAGTTAGCAATTCTATTATACAGGATAATGCTACAATTCTAGCAGAGCACACAATTTCCGGATGTCTTTGTGGGGCTATATCTCTCAATTATATATAAATGTAGTCATATTAATATAATCATATCTGTGTACTCTGTAGTTGTGACTATATAACTAAAATTATAAATAACTATAACTGTATAAATGTTAAAATTGACCAAGTTAAGAGAAACTAACTATATCCCCATACAGTATATTTTTTTCCAAAATGACTTAATGACCAGTAGCTTAAAAGAACAGCTGGCCATATATATTCATATATTCACATATGACTCCCTGAGAAAATAAATCTGATACTCAGATATTATGGGTAATATACTGTGTCAAACACTGTCAGTGAGATATTTGGCAACATCTCAAAAGTAACCTTTGAAATATTAAATAGGTTTGGAGAAGAATATTTGTGTATTAATAGATTGAAAACATACTCAATGTTCATAAAGAAAGGGAGGATGGATATGCAGCTTCCTGGGCCGGCGGGGGTGGGGGTAGAGGTGGGTGGGTGGGATGGGAAACAATATTTTGGTGGTAGGAATGGTGTTTATGTACACACCTATTAAATTGTAGTCATATAAATCACTAATTAATATGAGAGGGGAGGAAATTGATTGTATGTCTAACAAAGGGACTTTTCAAAGTTAACCCATTTCCACTATAGAGCCTAAACTTCCCCCAGTCCTGGGACCCTAAGGTAGGGCCCACTTTCCTGTATGCTTCTCCCAATTCTTATCAAATAATATTGCATCCGCTCTATAGTGAAGATGTGAGGTTCCTGCTGTCTTAGGGTTCAAAAAGACAATCAATAGTTAATATTATCATCACATTATTTGTTAATTGGGTTAACTTTGAAAAGTCCCTTTGTTATGGTTTGCTGTACAGTACCCAGTATCTTGTATATAGCTGTGCTATTGGAAGCTTCTAATCTACTTGGTCTAGGCTTTTGAGAGAGTCCGCATATCAAATACGTAGCCTATCTATTAAAAAGATTCAGTTTGTCTTTTGAGAACATTTGAGACATACAATTGATTTCCCCCTCTCTACTGATTTATATGTCTACATTTTGCTAGGAGTGTACATAAACACCATTCCCATCACCAAAGGACCGTGACCCATCCCTCCCGCCCACTCTCACCCCCCACTGGCCCAGGAAGCTACATGTCTACCCCTCACCACTGGGTTTTTACTTTGGTGCCCTACTTACAATTTGATCAGGTCCTGCTTTTAGTTTCCTTTTCAGATCTTCCCAGTCCTGGCACCCTTGGATAGGGCTCACTTTCCCGTATGCATCTCCCAATCCAAACCAAATAATATTGCATCCGCCGATCACAACCTAACCAAAGCAACGATTGCCATCTCAACATGCTTCACCTCAGAGTGTATCCAGAGACTTCACGTGTGGAATGACAACCCTTCAGCTTCATTACTCGGGTGAGACCTTTCCTTTTATAGTACACTCTAATTTCATCTCAGGTAGTTCACTTTCTAACAAAGTCCCATAACCTAGACATACACCAGTTTCTGTGAGAGAGAGCGTATGTGCACACGTATCCATAAACTACTGCAAAATATATACCTGAAAGCAGGATTACACTAGAGTTTGCAGTGAGTACCTCCCTAACACTTCCTCTCCACTATTCCAAGCTTGGGATCCATGATTGCTCAACAAATTGTTTGGCTTTGTATGTTAACTCTCTTTTCAATCACCAGGTTCCAGATGCCACCAGGATGCTGGCTAGGCTTCCCTGGATTGAAGACCCCACCAATGTGTCCTGGAGCTCAGCTTCCCCAGAGACACACCTTACTAGGGAAAGAGAGAGGCAGACTGGGAGTATGGACCGACCAGTCAACGCCCATGTTCAGCGGGGAAGCAATTACAGAAGCCAGACCCTCTACCTTCTGCAACCCTCAACGACCCTGGGTCCATGCTCCCAGAGGGCTAGAGAATGGGAAGGCTATCATGGGAGGGGGTGGGTTATGGGGATTGGCTGGTGGGAATTGTGTGGAGTTGTACCCCTCCTACCTTATGCTTTTGTTCACTAATCCTTTCTTAAATAAAAAATTAAAAAAAAAATAATATTGCATCCGCTGATTGCAACCTAATCAACACAACGAGTGCCACCCCAGCATGCTTCACTTCAGACTGTGTCCAGAGACTTCAGGTGTGGAAGGACAACCCTTCAGCTTCATCTCTCCGGTGAGACCTTTCCTTTCATATTATTTTCTAACTCCATCCCAGGTGGTTCACTTCCTAACAAAGTCCCAAAACCTAGATATAGACCGGGTTCCAGGAGATAGAGCATATGTCCACACGTATCCATAAACCAGGGCAAATATATACCTGAAAGCAGTAGTACACTAGAGTTTGCAGTGAGTACCCCACTCCCCAACACTTCCTCTCCACTATTCCAAGCTTTGGGTCCATGATTGCTCAACAATTTGTTTGGCTTTGTATGTTAACTCTCTTTTCAGCCACCAGGTTCCAGATGCCATCGGGATGCTGGCAAGGCTTCCCTGGACTGAAGACCCCACCAATGAGTCCTGGAACTCCGCTTCCCCAGAGACCCACCCTACTAGGGAAAGAGAGGCAGACTGGGAGTATGGACTGACCAGTCAATGTCCATGTTCAGCGGGGAAGCAATTACAGAAGCCAGACCTTCCACCTTCTGCAACCCTCAACGACCCTGGGTCCATGCTCCCAGAGGGATAGAGAATGGGAAAGCTATCAGAGGAGGGGGTGGGTTATGGGGATTGGGCGGTGGGAATTGTGTGGAGTTGTATCCCCCCATCCTATGATTTTGTTAATGTCTCCTTTCTTAAATAAAAAAAAGAAAAATAAATAAAAATAAAGGGTAATGACACATACCATTGAATGGGATGTGGAGAGTGTCAAGGAGAAATTTTTGAGTGGCTTTGTGAGCTGCAATCATCTTCGCTATTAATGATCTAGAAAGAAAAGCAAGCTGCACGCTAGTGAGATGTCTAAATAATAATAAATTGGTAGGGACACAAAAGAGTGAAAGAAACAGCAGCGAACTCAATTGAACCAGAAAGGTTAGGAACATAGCAATAAATATAAGAAAATACAGTTTTGAAAAATAAAAGTATTCAGAGAAAAACAAATTGCCCCAAGTAGCAATATTCACAGGACATTAAGAGAGGGTGTTAAAATTCATCAGCTTTATAGAAAAAAAAAATCAGGAAATGGTATTTGTCTGTGTTAAGATTTCCTTGTGTCTAAATTATACAAACCAGCTTTAAGAACTACTCTAGAGCCTTCTTGATCCCGAATATTTCTATGCAACCAGAGAGAAAACTAAATACTTCAGGTCTAAGTTCTATCACAGAGTCAAAATAGAAATGTAAACGTGCCAATTCCCCCACCCCCGCCATTTATTTATTACCAGTTATTAGAGTTATCTCACACTCTCTCTTTCCTTTCTTGTATTTGTATCACTCATGTAGCAATAAAATGGCTGAATTGTTGTCCTCATCTGGCATCAGAAGATAGCTCACCTGGTAAAGCATGACCCTATCCCTGTCTGAGGTCACAGACTCAAACCATATGAGGGCACGAGCCACCAAGAATAGGTGCATAATGGTGTGGCTTTGCTGTGGTGCTTTTCTCCCTCTGTTCTCCTTCCTCTCTCTAATTTTTTTAAAATCATCAGTCTGACTTTACCTATACATATTAAATTCACTTTTTCTTTTATAAACTTCTAGAAAATGAAAAAAATAGAAATGAACACAAGACTGAATATAATAAATACTTAATATATATATATATATATATATATATATATATATATATTACAAAATGGAAGCATAACTAGAATCAAAGCAAGAGGCCAAATGCTATGAATAATTTAGAAGCCCATTTTGTGACCCATTCATGACCCTCCCAGATGCATTCCTATGTAACATCACAGTTTTTCTTCCCTTGCCAGTTTGCGTTTGTTACGATGAAACTATATAAACTGTGCTCTTATAGCTAGTTTCTTTGTAAACTTGTTTTTATTGTACTTTCCATTTTAAGATATCTTTAAAATCATGCACTGCTTTAAGAAATACTAAAGAAAGATTAGTATACCTCTATTCAGTTTTCTCCAGTAGTGATATTTTATCAAAGTACAGTACTATATCACAAGTTAGATAAGAAACTCTCAAATACTTAGAAGAGAACTGGCAGGATTCTCTCCCATATATGTTTTTGCAACATCTTCACCAGTTTAAATCTAATTGCAAGGATAACAAAAGCAAAAATAGACTGATGGGACTAAATCCAACTAAAAAGCTTTTACATTGCAAAGGGAATCACTACCAAAGAAAATTCCTCACAGAATGGGAAAAAATCTACGTATCATGCAGCTAGTGATCAGACAGAGGACTGATAACCTAAATACACAAAATTCCCACCAGACTCAGCAATACAATGACCAACACCCCAATGAAAAATTAGGGGAAGATATGTACAGAATCTTTTACAAACAAGAGATCCAAAGGGCCAACAAGCATTAAAAAAAAATGCTCAAAGTCACTGATGATCAGGGGAATGCAAACAAAAGGAAATATCACTTTCCACCTGTGAGAATATTACACATTTGAAAATACAGAAATACCAACTGTTGGAGAGTCTGTGGGGAAAAAAGATTCTGCTTTTTTGCTGGTAGGAATGTAAGCTGGTCTACCCCCTATGGAAAAGTCTAGAGATTTATCAGAACTCTAGAAATGGACCTGCCATATGATCCAGCAATCACTCTCCTAGAAATTTACCCAGGGGAAAGAAAAATACTTGTTTGAAAAGACCTATGAACACCAATGTTCATAGTAGCAAAGTTGGCAGTAGCCCAAACCTGGAAGCCACCCAGATATCTAATGTCAGATAAATGGCTTAAGGAAGTTCTGGTACATGCATACAATGGAGTACCATGCAGCTATTAAAAATGATGAGGTCATCTCCTTTGCAGTAGCATGCTCAGAACTCGAAGGCATTCTATTGGGTGAGACAAGCCATAAAAAGAAAAGCAAATACTGAATGAACTCATTTATAGGTGAAACTTAAGGGCAAAGAACAGTGGAAAACATAAGGTAAAACTTGTATTGAGTGTGTAGATTGGATCAAAACAAAGGATTCTGGAGAAGGAGGCAGAGAGCCAGGATGAAGGAACACATGAGAGGTTATGTCTATGTGTTAAAGACCATACTGTAAACCATTAGTTCTTCAGTAAATAAAATATGAATGTTTTTTTCATTAACATTCATAAACATACTGTCTCCCTAGGTCTCTCTTTTATTGTTAGGTGGTATTACATGTTATATTTAAAACTCATTAGTTCAAGGTTATCTCCGCTGTTGCACTTGATTTTTACTATTTGTATTTTAATGTTAGTTATCTCCATCTTTAAGACTATTTTTTCTAATTATTTTATTTATGTATTTTTAATGAAAGAGAGATACAGAGAACATGACCAGAGCACTGCTCAGCTCTGGCTTATAGTGATGCTGAGGTCTGAGCTTGGGACTGCAGCATCTCAGGCAGGAAAGTCTTTTGCATAATAATTATACTATCTTTTTAGTCCCTGAGATTATTTCTTTTATGAGAGACAGAGAGAGGCAGGCAACCAGAAGAACAGATAGATTGACTAATTTAGTATTCCGTCAGATGCAGTACCAGAGCTCAACCCCAGAGCATCAAGCATGCAACTCATGTGTTCTACCCAATAGGCAATTTCTATAGCTGCTTTTTTCTAAAGATTTATACATTTATTTTACAATAGAGAATAATTTTAGCATTCTTATGGCATTTTAGGAATATGACAGTATCGTTTAAGTATGATTTGAATATTAAAGACAGAGACTTTTCCATGAGGAGGAGGTGCAGCATTCTCTCCTAAACAAAAAAGTAAATAAAAAATTAAATAAAAAAATTTAAAAAGGTAGAGACTTTTTAATTCTCTTACACAATATTCTGACACAATTCTTTTCCCTATAGTTCTACATTTGTTTGAATAGACTCATAACTATGAGTTTGTGTAGACAAGTATATACTTGTATGTATTCCGTATATACTCTTTGGCAAACATATAAGAATTTTCTATTTTTATCTTTTATTATTATTTATAAAATGGAAATATTGGCAAGACCATAGGATAAGAGGGGTACAATTACATACAGCTTCCACCACTAGAACTTCATATCCCATCGTCTCCTTTGAAAGCTTTCCTAGTCTTTATCCATCTGGGAGTATGGACCTAGGATAATTATGGAATGCAGAAGGTGGAAGATTTGGCTTCTGTAATTGCTTCCCCCACTGAACATGGATGGGGCTTATAGTTAACGATATTTAGATACTTTCCCCATATTTGGGAACTATTCTCTTCCCTGATCCAACTATCTAGAACTTTTTCAATTACGGAACCATATTCTCCAGACAATACTTTGGGTACACCTGCATAATAGATGTCAGGTGCAGGCAAAAACCAGTAAAGTCATGGGATCCTTGGAATATACTTAAAATAGACCTACCAGATTTTTCTAAAATGGAGACCCCCCAAATCTTCATTTGCAATATTCTTGCTTTTAGGTTAATTATTAGGCAGCAATTTGTTCTGCTTTATATCTTACTCTTTTTTCAGTCACCAGGTTCCAGATGTTTCCATGATGCCAACCTGACTTTCCTTGGCAGACAACCGCACCAATGTGTCCTAGAGCCCCGCCTTCCCAGAGCAATGCCTTACTAGGGAAAGAGACAGACAGGCTGCGAGTATGGATCAACCTACTTTTACCTGATTATCTTCCACATGGTGTTCTTAGATAGTATATCAATTTTAATAAATTCCAATTTATAAGTATCTACTGCATAAAACTTTATGTAAGGATTCTATGTCTACTTAAAGTAATACCTCTTAACTATTTTTATTCTCAGATGCCTGCTATTTTCCTTATAAATTAATTTATTAAAGGGGGTATTTTCCCTTTTTTGGGGGGAGACAAGCATTGTTATTAATAGTATGTTACAAGATTATAAGATTAGAGGATCTAATTCCACACCACATCCACCACCAGAGCTCTGTGTCCCAATCTTCCCATCTTCAAAAGATAAATACCAGACTTCTTACTAGTCTTAGAAACAGTTTTTTTTCTTTTTTTCCAATTTGATGTGTATCAGTTTTCTAGATTCCACATGTGAGTTAAACCTTCTGCTAGCTGTCTTTCATTTCTTTATGTGCCTATACTTTGATAAGCATAATCACCTCCAGTTTTATCCATTTTGTTCCAAAGGGCACAATATCATCTGATTTGATTACAGAAAAGTATCTCATGGAATATATATATATATATGTATATGTACACATATATGTATATATACACATATATGTATATATACATATATATGTATACACACATATATATTCCCATAACTTGTTTAACCAGTCTGTTGATGGGCATTTAGTCTGCTTCCACTATATAGGGACATTTTTCTATAGGACACAGATTGTGGAATGTCACTTATACTTCTGAGTGTTTTTCATGCATTGTATACTCATCAGGATCCTATTCTTTTATGACATATGGGCTCCTGTGCTTACTTTATTTCTTTAATTATCAGTGTTTACAATGACTGTATTATTCAAAAACACCTCCTGGTGATAACAACACAGTATCTACACAGAGAATAGTCCAAAAGCTTTAGGAAATTATATCAATTTAATGTATTGAAAAAATCAAAAATTATTAATTCATCAACCTCCAGAACTATCAGAGAGAACCTAATAGCAGAAACTTTAACTATATCTTTCTGTCTTGTTACCCATAAGAGAGACATTCAGCTTTCTCCCCTTCCTTTAAATTATCTACTCTTACAAATGATGTTTTTTTTTTTACTTTTTATTTGTGATGTAACAGAGTTTTACAAAATGATAAGATTTCAGGATATAATTTCATATCCCTATCTAAGCCTCTCTTATAAACACATGCTCAAGTTGGCACACCAAGTAATTTCCAGATGATATTTCTCCAAAAGCCTTTGAGAACTGTAACTACATATTCCAGGACCATCATGTCCTATTACTCACTGCTTTCAAGATACTCCCATGCTCCATTTAAATCTACTCCCTTTTTGGTTTGAATTGAATGATGTTGTTTTAGGCCAGGAAACCTAAATGGCACCATAAAGAGACCCTAAGAAAGACATCTGTCCCTGGATTCTGCTTTTTCAAGTTTCTACTCTGCCTTGACCTTCCTATCTACCCCCTGACACCCTTTGAAGTTCTGTAAGTAATAACTCTACTTTTGTTCTCCTTCCAGTCTGCTGTTGAGCACAGATTCACCATTTAGCACTATGTTTTCCACTAAAATATGCATTGATTTGACAAATTCATAACAACTATAAAACCCCTTCAATTTATAAAATACTACTCATCAACTGTGATACATATAAAATCATTGAATATGTAAATAATAGGAAACCAGTAGCAATAGATTCAAATCAATATATGATGTGAGAAAGTAAAACCATGAACGTGCTATACTCAGAATTTTCATTGCTTGACTTGTCCTATTTATAGACAGCCTAGAAAAGTGGACAAACAATTCCTGGGCATAATATGTGTGTTCAAATTCTGATTATATTGCTCAGTAACTAGCTGACTTTTTCAAGATTTTGAACTATGATATTCATTGGTTTTCTCACAAGTTTTATTAGATTAACAAAAATAATATTAAGTGTAGAAGACTAGCTGTATTATAAATAGATTTATTTTATTCAAGTAGAGAATAAATCCCAAAAGAGAAGAAATATTATTTCTTCAAAAAATATCCTTATCTTTAAGAAAACAAAATATTTTTGTCTAACAGTCATATTAATGGAGGTAAAGGTATTTTTTAAACAAAACTGTATCAACATTAGAAGCAAGTTGAGTAATATGCAAAAGCAAACAACACATAAGGAGACATTATATAAATAAAAATAAACCACAACTGAAAATGGAACTCTTCTACACTACTGGTAAAAATGCAAATCAATCCAACCCCTGTGGAAAAATTCTGGATATTTTTCAAAACACTACAAATGAACCTAACCTATGACCAAGGGATTTATCCAAAGGAAACAAAAGCACCTATTCAAAGAGATATTTGAATTATTTTTATCAGTACAATTTGTCATAGTCCAAACTTGGGCCTAACGCAGATGTCCAAAGACAGGTGAATGCGTAAGAAAGGGTGTTAAACATATAGAATATAAATATAAATAGAACTCTCCTCTAGTCAGTTGTAAAAAATGGTGCTTTCCCTCTCCTTTCCTACAACTTATTCTTGAAGGAATCATATGAAGTGATATATAGCCAAAATGAGAAGGGCAAATACTGAACAATCTCATTTATAGATGGAATTTAAGAAACAAGAGCAAAAAAAATAAAAGCAAAGTGAAACTTGGTGTGGTATATTGCACTAAAGCAAAGGACTCTGGAAAAGGGTAGATTGGGGGAGCATTTGAGTTCTGGCACATGGTACTAAAAGAGGACAGGACATCAGTTGGGATTGACACTTTTTGCAGACTCCTATAACAAGATGAAGAACTGCAGTCCTGTGTCAACAATTGTACTATAAGCTGCTAACTCCTTCCTCCCAAAAAAATAATTGTCCACAACATAAGAAAGAAAAATGTTCAGTGGGGAAAAACTTTTAATTTTTAAATAAGAACCAGAATTTGAGCCAATGGATATTAAAGTCATAATTTATAATGCTGAAGGAAATAACACATAAAGTTGCTTGGAATATAAACAAGGTAAGTGAACTTTGGAGACTGTTGTTCATTTTGCCAGGTCTGCTGCATTGGTGGATGTTGTGGTCTATTTACATAATCACTGTTTTACCTGAGACCCACCCTGCCTGCAGGGTATTGGCTTAATCCCCACTGATTTACTCCACCCCCTCTCCTGGTCACATCCTGTTTTCCACCCTACCACTTCCTTCTTGGCAATTATAAAAGAATCTTCTTATCTGATTAAAAACATTGGATTGTGTTCCTGCTCCAAGAGTCCCAGAGTCTTTTTCTCCTGCGGCACTAGCCTGGCATGAGTTCCTGGTCCCTCTCTTGCACAGCAGCCTAGGTTGGCTCTGGTCGAGTTCTCTCCAACCCAGAGAGCGTGTGCTCAGGAAGAAACACCCTCAGCCTATCCTGGCATCTGGCACCCAAACAGGGACTGGCAGGAGACAGGTTTAGACTTTGAAGGAAGCAGAATTTAGGAATGAAATGTAGTCAGAAATGAACAGTGCAATATTTCCAGTAAGGTAGAAAACCCTGAAAACTTTCTCTTAAGAAAATAAGGTGAATGACAGTCAAAGAAACCTATAACCTTTATCTTGGTTGGAAAAAGTACCCATGTTGCTATATTATATAGGAAGAAAAACAAAAGACAAGACTGTATTTCATTTCATATGAATAAAGTGAAACATGGATTATAGACTTTTAAACTTCCTGACCCCCAAAAGGCAAGACTCCCTCCTTTGAATTTTGATAACTTTATGATTTAATCTGTTCCAACATAAATATTTTATTAGTTTTTAAATGTGTAAGCCCTTTGAAAACTCTAGCCAATTTCCTTGAGTCAACTCCACTGGATACCCTAATTTTTAAGACTGATATTCTTTTACTTTTAATTAAAATTGGATTCACTATTAATGAAATTGAATACTTTTTCTATTTTTCTTGTGATTTTGAAAAAAAAAGTTTTTTTTGTTTATTTTAACTACCTTCATCATGTTTTTACTGCATTACTCCAGATGATCTGAATTATCTTTTCCCACAATGTTTCATCTCCTTTGGAGATTATGGTATCTTGTTTTTTCAGCTTTATATGGCTTGTGGTTACTATTTTTCCATCACTGATTCATCCAATCTACTTATAAAGCATTAGTATATTTACTTGGGCAGATACTGAGAGTAGTGGGAATGTAGAAAGACACTTCAGAAGAAACTCTAAATCTCATTTAGGTCTCACACAGATTTCACTTAAAGTAATAGATTTCTGCAGCAATACACCACTGTTTTTCATAATAGTTATGGGATGAACAAAACATTTTAACTATCTGTGACTTTAGTGAGTCTTAATTGAGAGATTTAAGTGCATACTGTTATTGTTTCTTTTTTAAAATTCCAAAATAAAAACGTGAAGTCTACAATATCCCAAAACTGTATTTGTGTCCTATGTTATTACATTTATAGTTTTCCCTTACATAATGATTTTGTGTAGATGGAATCTCTACAATCTTTGCAAGAAACTCATAAAATGGTTTCTCTTTGTTTTAAGGTAGAAAAAAAAAGCTGTGTGAAAATCTCAATGACTTGACAAAACAAAGTTCATCTAGCTAGAGTGAGTTTTAAAGAATCAAGACTATAAAAGGAAAGGTCTCACCTGACTAATGAAGCTGAAGGGTAGTCATTTCACACGTGAAGTCTCTGGACACAGTCTGAGGTGAAGCATGTTGAGGTGGCAATCGTTGCGTTGGTTAGGTTGTGGTTGGCGGATGCAATATTATTTGATATGGATTGGGAGAGGCATACAGGAAAGTGGGCCCTATCCAAGGGTTCCAGGACTGGGGGAAGTAGGGGCTCTATAGTGGAGATGTGAGGTTCCTGCTGTCTTAGGGTTCAAAAAGACAATCGATAGTTAATGTTATCATCACATTATTTGGTAATTGGGTTAACTTTGAAAAGTCCTTTTGTTATGGTTTGCTGTACAGTACTCAGTATCTTGTATATAGCTGTGCTATTGGATGCTTCTAATCTACTTGGTCTAGGCTTTTGAGAGAGTCTGCATATCAAATACACAGCCTATATATTAAAAAGATTCAGTTTGTGTTCTGAAAAACTTTGAGACATACAATTGATTTCCCCCTCTCATATTAATTAACTAGTGATTTATATGTCTACATTTTGCTAAGAGTGTACATAAACACCATTCCCACCACCAAAAGACTGTGACCCATCCCTCCCACCCACTCCCACCCCCCACTGTCCCAGGAAGCTGCATGTCTACCCCTCACCACAGGGTTTTTACTTTGGTGCCCTACTTACAATTTGGTCAGGTCCTGCTTTTAGTTTCCCTTTCAGATCTTCTTACTCAACTTCTGTTGATGAGTGGGATCATCCCATACTCATCTTTATCTTTCTGACTTAGCTCACTTAACATAATTCCTTCTAGCTCTCTCCAAGATGGGTCAGCAAAGGTGGGTTCATTGTTCTTGATAGCTGCATAGTATTCCATTGTGTATATATACCACAGCTTTCTCAGCCACTCATCTGTTGTTGGGCACCTAGGTTGCTTCCAGGTTTTAGCTATTATGAATTGTGCTGCTATAGTACACTCTAATTTCATCTCAGGTAGTTCACTTTCTAACAAAGTCCCAAAACCTAGATATACACCAGTTTCTGTGAGAGAGAGCTTATGTTCACACGTATCCATAAACTACTGCAAAATATATACCTGAAAGCAGAAGTACACTAGAGTTTGCAGTGAGTACCTCCCTAACACTTCCTCTCCACTATTCCAAGCTTTGGGTCCATGATTGCTCAACAATTTGTTTGGCTTTGTATGTTAACTCTCTTTTCAATCACCAGGTTCCAGATGCCATCAGGATTCTAGCCCGACTTCCCTGGATTGAAGACCCCACCAATGTGTCCTGGAGCTCAGCTTTCCCAGAGACACACCCTACTTGGGAAAGAGAGAGGCAGACTGGGAGCATGGACCGACCAGTCAACGCCCATGTTCAGCGGGGAAGCAATTACAGAAGCCAGACCTTCTACCTTCTGCAACCCTCAATGACCCTGGGTCATGCTCCCAGAGGGACAGAGAATGGGAAAGCTATCGGGGGAGGGGGTGGGATATGGAGATTGGGTGGTGGGAATTGTGTGGAGTTGTACCCATCCTACCCTATGGTTTTGTTAATTAATCCTTTCTTAAATAAAAAAAAACAAAAAAAAAACGAATCAAGACAAATCATCTGAACCTACTTTAGGTGTTGTCACTACTTCATTGTTTGTCCCTGTATGTTTGTTGTTGTTACCACAGCACTGCTCAAATTTGGATATGATGGTGTGGAGATTGAATCTGGGAGCTGGAGACCCTGGCATGAGTTGTTTTGCATAACCATTACGTTATTCCACACCCCTTTGTATGCCATTTACTTGTGGAGGGGAGCAAAAAACTGCTACTTTCAAACCATAATTTGAATGAAAGGCTACTTTCATGAGAGAGGCTCTGGAGGCAAAATGGCGAAGGAATTTGAGATAAAAATTTTTCCAAGGTTAAGGTCTGATCCAGAAGTCATAATATTATTTTATTTATCTTTCATTTTTTATTGTTTTTCTTTTTTTTTAATTGGGAGTTTAATGATTTACAGTGTAGTCATTGGCACATAGATACAATTTCTCATCTCACTATGTTAAGTGTCTGAAAAAAACTCTCACCACCAAATTGGGTGTTTTTCTATTATTATGTACCAGGACCTGAAAGCTACCCCTCCTTCCCCTACCCCTCTTCCTGTCATCCTTCCCCAAAGTCCTTGGTACAATACACCAAAAAGCCTATATTTTAGTTTGTATTTCCTCTTTCTGCTTTTTTTTTTTTTAATTTTGACCCATGAATGAGATCAACATCCTGTTTCTCACTTATCTAACTTAACATGATTCTTTCAAGCTCCATCCAACTTGAGTTGTAGAAGGTGACTATAATTTTAATAGCTGATATATATATATATATCCATGGCCACTGAATTATCAAATTTTGGCAAAGAATAATTAAATTTAGAATCTAAACAGCTAAGAAATATTAAAACATATATTAATAGAGGGTAGATAGAGGGAAATACAATAGAATAATGCATCATGAAAATAAATAAAAAGGACCAGAAATATATAACAAAAGTACTGTAGCTATAAAAAATATGTGGTTAATTTAAATAAATATAATAATCACATTAAATATTCCACAGTCTTCTTTGAAGACAAATGTCATTCAAATTAATTAAAATAGCAATCAAAAATATGCTTAAGATTATAAATTTAAACAGAAATTTTAAAATAGAACAGTGAAAAATGAATAATCTAAGAACACTAAGAGAGCTAAACTACCTCTAGCAATATCAGGCACATATTTACAAATAAACACATACTGTTTGTCTTCTGGCAAATTATTTTTTCGAACATCTAACTGTATTTCAGTATTTTGTGTTTCCTGTGTTATACATCACTCACTTTCATAGCATTTCCAATTTAATTACAAATCTCAAAATACAAATGTTTAACTGCTCAGTCTTCTAAAAGTTTTTAATAATCAAGAAAAAGATTATAGAATACAAGCTAAGATAAATGCTTTATTTTAAAATGCTTACAACCTCAATTTTCACACCTTAACCAATTTCAGTGTCATTAAGTTCAGTCAGATCCCAGTAACCCTCTAAGAGAAATAAGACATATCCTTAATACTTTTATTTAAAGTTCATTTAAAGTTCATTAAAGTCAATAGCTGGCTTAAGCCACACATCTTACTTATGAGGTATAAATTAGATTACTTAAATAAATCCCAAATTCTGGCTTAATATTATATTCAATTGAATAGAAAACTACATGTTGAAAGTGTGTTTTAAAAATAGTATTTCTGAGATGAAGCATGTTGAGGTGGCAATCATTGCGTTGGTTAGGTTGTGATCGGCTGATGCAATATTATTTGATATGGATAGAGGCATACGGGAAAGTGGAAACCCTATACAAGGGTTCCAGAACTGGGGGAAGCAGGGGCTCTATAGTGGTGATGTGAGGTTCCTGCTGTCTCAGGGTTCAAAAAGACAATCAATGGTTAATGTTATCATCACATTATTTGGTAATTGGGTTAACTTTGAAAAGTCCTTTTGTTATGGTTTGTTGTACAGTACCCAGTATCTTGTATATAGCTGTGCTATTGGATGCTTCTAGTCTACTTGGTCTAGGCTTTTGAGAGAGTCTGCATATCAAATACACAGCCTATATATTAAAAAGATTCAGTTTGTGTTTTGAAAAACTTTGAGACATACAACTGATTTCCCCCTCTCATATTAATTAACTAGTGATTTATATGTCTACATTTTGCTAGGAGTATACATAACCACCATTCCCACCACCAAAAGACTGTGACCCATCCCTCCCACCCACTCAGACTGTGTCCAGAGACTTCACGTGTGGAATGACAACCCTTCAGCTTCATTACTTGGGTGAGACCTTTCCTTTTATAGTACACTCTAATTTCATCTCAGGTGGTTCACTTTCTAACAAAGTCCCATAAGCTAGATATACACCAGTTTCTGTGAGAGAGAGCTTATGTTCACACGTATCCATAAACTACTGCAAAATATATACCTGAAAGCAGAAGTACACTAGAGTTTGCAGTGAGTACCTCCCTAACACTTCCTCTTCACTATTCCAAGCTTTGGGTCCATGATTGCTCAACAATTTGTTTGGCTCTGTATGTTAACTCTCTTTTCAATCACCAGGTTCCAGATGCCATCAGGATGCTAGCCAGGCTTCCCTGGATTGAAGACCCCACCAATGGGTCCTGGAGCTCAGCTTCCCCAGAGACACACCCTACTAGGGAAAGAGAGAGGCAGACTGGGAGTATGGACCGACTAGTCAACGCCCATGTTCAGCAGGGAAGCAATTACAGAAGCCAGACCTTCTACCTTCTGCAACCCACAATGACCCTGGGTCCATGCTCCCAGAGGGATGGAAAATGGGAAAGCTATCAGGAGAGGGGGTGGGATATGGAGATTGGGTGGTGGGAATTGTGTGGAATTGTACCCATCCTACCCTATGGTTTTGTTAATTAATCCTTTCTTAAATAAATAAATAAATAAAAAGAAAAAATAGTATATCTGGTGAATATTCTAAGACTTTGTCATTATAAGTGTTACTTATAAATCAGTTTAGTAGTTAAGTCTGTTTTATTTTATCTTGTTCTAAATGAATCTTCAATTTAGTTCCATTGAAGACCATTGAAAGACTCAATAACAAATTGTTTGGCTTTGTATGTTAACTCTCTTTTCAATCACCAGGTTCCAGATGCCACCAGGATGCTGGCTAGGCTTCCCTGGATTGAAGACCCCACCAATGTGTCCTGGAGCTCAGCTTCCCCAGAGACACACCTTACTAGGGAAAGAGAGAGGCAGACTGGGAGTATGGACCGACCAGTCAACGCCCATGTTCAGCGGGGAAGCAATTACAGAAGCCAGACCCTCTACCTTCTGCAACCCTCAACGACCCTGGGTCCATGCTCCCAGAGGGCTAGAGAATGGGAAGGCTATCATGGGAGGGGGTGGGTTATGGGGATTGGCTGGTGGGAATTGTGTGGAGTTGTACCCCTCCTACCTTATGCTTTTGTTCACTAATCCTTTCTTAAATAAAAAATTAAAAAAAAAAGAAAGACTCAATAATGACAGTTTTAATGTTCTTATTCTGAAAGCTGCAAAGATGAAAATACTAGATGGCAAATATAATTCCACACCCTAACATCTGATGTTAGGATGTCTATGAAATAAGATGTTAAATTAGGACTCTGTATTCCAGGCAGTGATGTTCTGACTAACCTTTGGCTGACAAGCTGCATAAGGCATGGCCTCAATAACAAATAGGGAAAACAAAAAGGAAAAAAATAATGAACTATGAAATACATAAGTAAAACATGAATTCCTCTAACCATAACATTCAGAAGTGAGCATACACATGTACTGCTTGAACTCTACTAATCTTCCAGGTTTTTTTTTTTATTGGGGGATTAAAGTCTTACATTCAACAGTAAATACAATAGTTTGTACATGCATAACATTTTTCAGTTTGTCTACATCATAAAACAACCCCCACTAGGTTCTCTGTCATCCTTTTTGGACATGTACTTTCCACCTACGCACTCCACAGCCTTTTACTTTGGTGCAATATGCCAATTCCAGTTCACGTTCTACTTGTGTTTTCTTTGATGATCTTGTTTTTCAACTACTTCCTATGAGTGAAATCATCCCATATTCATCCTTCTCTTTCTGACTTATTTCACTTAACATGATTTCTTCAAGCTCCATCCAAGATGGGCTGAAAATAGTGAAGTCACCATTTTAATAGCTGAGTAGTATTCCATTGTGTATATATATACCACAACTTGCTCAGCCACTCATCAGTTGTTGGACACCTGGGTTGCTTCCACATTTTGCCTATTACAAATTGTGCTATGTACATAGGTATATACAAATCTTTTTGGATGGGTGTGTTGGATTCCTTAGGATATATCCCCAGGAGACGAATTGAAAGATCATAGGGTAGGTCCATTTGTAGGCTTCTGAGAGTTCTCCAGACTGCTCTCCACAGAGGTTGGAACAATTTACATTCCCACCAGCAGTGCAGGAGGGTCCCTTTGACCCCACAACATCTCTAGCATTTGTTGTATGAATGTAAGACATTCTCACAGGAGTGAAGTGGTATCTCATTGTTGTTTTTATTTGCATTTCTCTGACAATCAAAGACTTGGAGCATTTTTTCATGTGTTTCTCAGCCTTTTGAATCTCTTCTGTGGTGAATAGTTTGGCCATGCCCTCTCGCCATTTTAGGATGGGGTCATTTGTTTTCTTAAGTTTGGCAAGCTCTTTATACATTCTTGTTGTTAGCCTCTTTTCTGATGTATGACATGTAAAGATATTCTCCCATTCTCTGTAAGGTCTCTTGGTTTGGGTAGTGGTTTCTTTTGCTGTGCAGAAAATTTTTAATTATACGTAGTCCCATAGGTTTATACTTGCCTTAGTCTTCTTTATAATTGGATTCATTTCATTGAAGATGTCTTTAAAACTTATGTGGAAAAAATTTCTGCCACTACTTTCCTCTAAGTAACTGATAATTTCTGGTCTAAAATCCAAGTCCTTCATAAACTTGGAGTTTACTTTTGTATTTGGTGAAATATAGTGGTTCAGTTTCATTATTTTGCATGTTTCAACCCATTTTTACCAACACCATATGTTAAAGAGACTCTGCTTTCCCCCTTTAATAGTCTGAGCACCTTTGTCAAAGATTAGATGTCCATAGGTGTGGGGGCTTACTTCTGGGCTCTAAGTTCTATCCCATTGGTCAGTGTGTCTATTCATGTTCCAGTACCAAGCAGTTTTGATGACAATGGCCCTATAATATAATTTGAGATCTGGGAGTGTGATGCCTCTGGTTCTGTTCTTTTTCCTCAAGATTGTTTTGGCAATTCTAGGTCTTTTCTGGTTCCAGGCAAACATTTGTAGCATTTGTTCTATTCTCCTAAAATGTGGTTGGTATCTTGATGGGGATATCATTAAATCTGTATATGGCTCTGGATAGGATATTCATTTTGATGATGTTAATTCTTCCAACCCATGAACATGGAATATCTTTTCACTTCTTTGTGTCTTTTTCAATTTCCTTGAGTAGTGACTCATAATTTTGAGTATTTAAGTATTTCAATTCCTTGGTTAGGTTTATTCCTATATATTTTATTTTTACTTATTTGTTTTTAATTTCTTTATTGGGGAATTAATGTTTTACATTCAACAGTAAATACAATAGTTTGTACATGCATAACATTTCCCAGTTTTCCATATAACAATACAAACCCCAATAGGTCCTCTGTCATCCTTCTTGGATCTGTGATCTCTCCAACCCACCCACCCCAGAGTTTTTTACTTTGGTGCAATATGTCAATTCCAGTTCACATTCTACTTGTGTTTTCTTTACTGATGTTGCTTTTCAAATTCTGCCTGAGAGTGAGATCATCTCATATTAATCCTTCTGTTTATGACTTATTTCACTTAACATGAATTTTTCAAGGTCCATCCAAGATAGGCTGAAAACAGTGAAGTCACCATTTTTTAGTTGAGTAATGTATATCACAACTTGCTCAGCCACTCATCTGTTGTTGAACACCTGGGTTGCTTCCACATTTTGCCTATTACAAATTGTGCTTCCAAGAACAAATGTGTACACAGATCTTTTTGGTTGGGTGTGTTGGGTTTCTTAGGATATATCCCCAGGAGAGGAATTGCAAGATCATAGGGGAGGTCCATTTCTAGTTTTCTAAGAGTTCTCCAGACTGTTCTCCATAGAGGTTGGACCAATTTACATTCCCACCAACATTGCAGGAGGGTTCTTTTGACCCCACAACATCTGCAGCATTTGCTGCTGTTACCTTTTCTGATGTATGACATTCTCACAGGAGTGAAGTGATCTCTCATTGTTGTCTTTATTTGCATTTCTCTGACAATCAGAGACTTGCAGGAGTTTTTCATATGTTTTTCAGCCTTTTGGATCTCTTCTGTGGTGAATATTCTGTCCATGTACTCCCCCTTTTTTTGGATGGGATTATCTGTGTCTTGTTGAGATTTTCAAGTTCTTTATAGATTCTGGTTATTAGCCTCTTGTCTGATATATGGCATGTAAAGATCTTCTCTCTTTCTGTGAGGGGTCTCTTGGTTTGGTTAGTAGCTTCTTTAGCAGTGCAGAAGCTTTTTAATTATACATAGTCCCATAGGTTTATACTTGCCTTACTCTTCTTCGTAATTGGATTCGTTTCATTGAAGATCTCTTTAAAATTTATGCAGAAAAGAGTTCTGCCAATATTTTCCTCTAAGTATCTGATAGTTTGTGGTCTAACATCCAAATCCTTGATAAACTTGGAATTTACTTTTGTATTTGGTGAAATATAGTGGTTAGTTTCATTCTTCTATATGTTTCAACCCATTTTTCCCAGCACCATTTGTTGAAGAGACTCCCCTTTCCCCCATTTAATTGTCTGGGCACCTTTGTCAAAGATTAGATATCCATTGGTTGGGGGCTTACTTCTTGGTTCTCAGTTCTATTCCATTGGTCAGTGTGTCTATCCATGTTCCAGTACCAAGCAGTTTTGATGACAATGGCCCTATAATACAATTTGAGATCTGAGAGTGTGATACCTTTAGTTCTGTTCTTCTCACTATTGTTTGGCAATTCTAGGTTTTTTCTGGTTCCAGATAAACATTTGTAGCATTTGTTCTATTCTCCTAAAAATGTGGTTGGGATCTTGATGCGGATAGCCTTAAATTTTTATATGGCTCTTGGTAGTATATACATTTTGATGATGTTAATTCTTCCAACCCGTAACATGGAATATCTTTCCACTTCTTTGTGTCTTACTCAATTTCCTTAAGAAGTGACTCATAATTTTTCAGTATACAAGTCTTTTACTTCTTTGGATAGGTTTATTCCTAGATATTTTGTTTTTGTTGCTGTAGTAAAAGGAAGTGATTTTGGATTTCAACTTCTTTTAACTTAGTGTTTGCATAGATGAATGCCACCGACTTTTGTATGTTAATTTTGTAGCCTGAACACCTTACTGTATTGCCTGCTGATTTCTAAAGGTTCTTGCTGGATTCTTTAGGCTTTTCTATGTATACTATCATGCCATCTCAAGTAGGAAGAGTTTTATTTCTTCATTTCCAATCTATGTCTCTCTACTTCCTTGCTCCTGCCTGATTGCTATGGTAAAAACTTCCAACACTGTGTTGAATAGTAATGGTGATTGTGGGCATCCCTGTCTAGCACCTGTTCTGAGAGGAAATGCTTCCAGTTTCTCACCATTGAGTATGACATTTGCTGTAGATTTGCTATATATAGACTCCACTTTCTTCAGAAATTTTCCATTATTCCCATTTTTGTAGTGTTTTGATAATGAAGGGATGTTGGATTTTGTCAAAGGCTTTCCCTGCATCAACTGATATGACCATGTGGTTTTTGGTCTTACTTTTATTGATTTGGTGGATCATGTTGATTCATTAACATACATTAAACCAACCTTTCATGCCTGGGATAAACCCCACATGGTCATGATGAACAATATTTTAATATACTGCTGTATCTGGTTGGATGGAATTTTGTTCAATATTTTAGCATCTTTGTTCATCAGAGATAGTGGTCTGTAGTTTTCTTTTTGGTTGTGTCCCTGTCTGCTTTAGATATCAGAGTGATATTGGATTCATAGAAGGGGGAGAGGAGTATTCTTGTGTCTTTTGTATTCTGGAAGACTTTTTAAAGTAGAGGTATTAGTTATTCTTTGAAGGTTTTGTAGAATTCATTTGTAAAACCATATGGTCCAGGACTTTTATTCTTGGGAAGGTTTTTAATAACTGTTTCAATTTCATTAGCTGTGATGGGCCTGATCATATTTTAAAGTTCCTCTTTATTTAATTTTGGAAGTTTGTAGGTATCTAGGAAATTGTCCATTTCTTCCAGGTTCTCTAGCTTGGTGTCGTATAGTTGTTTATAGAATCCTCGCATATGTTGAATATCTGCGGTGTCTGTTGTATTAACTCCTCTTTTATTTATGAACTGATTTATTTGGATCTTCTTCCTTTCTTGTTTTGTGAGTCTGGCTAAAGGTTTGTCCATTTTGTTCACTCTTTCAAAGCACCAACATTTTCTTTTGTTGATCTTTTGTATGGTTTTCTTATTTTCAATGTTATTTATTTCTTCGCTACCTTTAGTGATTTCTGTCCTTCTGCTTACTTTGCCTTTTTTTTTTTTTTTTTTTTTTTTGTTATTCTTCTAGGTCTCTAATATGTTCAGTCATGTTGTTTATTTGTGCTTTTTCTTTTTTCCTAGTGTGTGTTCGTATGGCTATGAACTTCCTGTTCAGTACTGCCTTAGCAGTTTCCCAAATATTTTGACAGCTTGTGTCTTCATTTTCATTGATTTCTTCCTTTATTTCGTCTTTGACCCAGTAGTTGTTAAGTAATGTACAGTTGAGCTTCCACATTTTGGGACTATTACTCACCTTTTGTTGATTGTTAAGTGTTAGTATATTTCCACTATGGTATGAGAAGATGATTGGGATGATTTCAATGTTCTTGAATTTGCTGATGCTGTCTTTGTGGCATAACATATGATTTATCCTTGAGAATGACTCATGTGAACTTGAGTAGAATGTGTATTTCAGTTTATAGGGGTGAATGATTCTGAAACTGTCCAATAGTTCTGGTTTATCTATCTCCTCATTTTAGCTTACTCATGTCTTTATTGATTTTCTGCCTGGATGATCTGTCAGGTTAAGAGAGTGGGGTGCTGATGGCCCCTACTGTGACTGTGTTGCTGTTAATATATTGCTGTTGTTATTTCAGTAGATATTTGACATATTTAGTTGGCTTCTCACTGGGTGCATAGATGTTAATAATTGTTAAGTCCTCTTGATTCACTAATCCTCTGAGCATTAATTGATGTCCATACCTATCTTTTAAAATTTAATTTAATTTAACTCAAAGTCTATCATGTCAGATATGAGAATAGCTATTTCTGCCCTTTTTTGTGGGCCATTGATTTGTATAATAGTTTTCCATCCTTCACTTTGAGTTTGTGTTTGTCTTGTTGAGTTAGGTGGGTTTCCTGTAGACAGCATATGGTTGGGTTGTATTTTCTGATGCATCTTCCTAATCTGTGCCTTTTAATAAGTGAATTCAGGCCATTTATATTTATTGATACCATATATTGAAGATATTTTAATGCCACTGTTATAGATTTTTTAGAGTTTTTTGATATATGGCCTATTTATGGTGGTCTGACTGTTTATAGGAGAACTTTCAGAACTGTGGGAGTCGGGCTGTAGCACAGCGGGTTAAGCGCAGGTGGCCCAAAGCACAAGGACCGGCATAAGGATCCCGGTTCGAACCCCGGCTCCCCACCTGCAGGGGAGTCGCTTCACAGGCGGTGAAGCAGGTCTGCAGGTGTCTGTCTTTCTCTCCTCCTCTCTGTCTTCCCCTCCTCTCTCCATTTCTCTCTGTCCTATCCAACAACGACAACCACAAGAATAGCTACAACAATAAAACAACAAGGGCAACAAAAGGGAATAAATAAATATTAAAAAAAAAAAAAAGAACTTTCAGAACTTCTTTCAGGGCAGGCTTGGTGATAGTTAATTCTTTCAACTGTTGCTTGTCTGATAAGGTTTTTATGCCTCTATATAGTCTGAATGACAGTCTAGTAGGATACTATAGTCTTTGTTGAAAGCCTATCTAATTAAGCACTGAATAAATAACTTGCCATTCTCTTCTGGCCTGTAGTGAGGGAGTCTGCTGCTAATCTTATGGATTTTCCTCTGTAGGTGACTCTTTGTTTTTCTCTTTTTTTTAAATTTTTTATTTAAGAAAGGATTAATTAACAAAACCATAGGGTAGGAGGGGTACAACTCCACACAATTCCCACCACCCAATCTCCATATCCCACCCCCTCCTCTGATAGCTTTCCCATTCTCTATCCCTCTGGGAGCATGGACTCAGGGTCATTGTGGGTTGCAGAAGGTAGAATTAGATAAACTCCAGTGTTTTTACATTGGTGCCCTGCTCTCGATTTAATCAGATCCTGCTTTTAGTTTCCCTTTCTGTTCTTCTTTCTCAACTTCTGTTGATGAGTGGGGACATCCCATACTCATCTTTATTTTTCTGACTTAGCTGACATAACATAATTCCTTCTAGCTCTGTCCAAGATGGGTCAGAGAAGGTGGGCTCATTGTTCTTAATAGCTGCATAGTATTCCATTGTGTATATGTACCAGAGCTTTCTCAGCCACTCATCTGTTGTTGGGCACCTGGGTTGCTTCCAGGTTTTAGCTATTATGAATTGTGCTGCTATGAACATAGATGTAGACACATCTTTTTGATTGGGCATTATGGAATCTTCTGGGTTTTTTGAACCTTTATGTCTTTGATGTTGTCTAGAATAGAGAAGTTCTCAGTTATTATGTCCTGAAGAATTCTTTCTTCCTTTCCTTCTCTTTCTTCTTCTGGTAAACCAATAATGTGTATATTATTTCATGTGAATTCATCCCATAGGTCTCTGTTGTTGTTTTCAGTATTTCTTAATCTTTTTTTGAGAGCTCTTACTTCTTTTTTAGTAGTCTTTAATTTGTCCTTGGTCTTGCTAATTCTGTCTTCAGCCTCATTTATTTTATTCTCTCTCCCCTCTACTGTTTTCTGGAGTTTATCTATTTTGTTACCATGTTCTTATACTGTTTTAGCTTGTTCAGTTAGCTGTGATCTTAGCTCAGCTATTTCAGCTTTCAGCTCTCTAGTGACCTTGACATAATTAATGTTTTATTCCAGAGTCTCTTTTGTTGTTTCTGCATTTCTGCTGACATTTCTTTCAAACTCCTTACTTACTCCTGTGACTATTTCCTTAACTAGTGATTGGATGTTGACCTCACTTTTTTTTTTTGTTTGTTTGTTTAACCTTTTGGGGGATTTTAGCTGGTCTCTTTTTCTGGTTCATTTCTCCAATATTCCCTCTTGTTGGTTTAACCATTATATAGTATGTTATGAGGTCCCTCTCTCAGTACTTTTCAAATTACTGATCACTCTGGCCTGGATTGACTTGTGTCTAAATGAGGTACTTAATGTGTTCACTGTTGTCTAAATTAACGGTTGTTTCAATATTATTTCAATCCCTGACTTGGAGCATAGTACCTGTTAGTGCCTTTTTTTTTTTTCTTCCCTGTAGGCTATGAAAGCCTAAGGGCTTTTAAACTGTAAGTAGCCTTCTAAGATTTATCATTAACTGCCAACCAAGAGATAAAGCAGGCTGGGACTGAGATAATACAGTGGTTATGCAAAGAGACTCTCTCACTCCAAGGATCCAAAGCTCTGGGCTCAATTCAGCTTCTCTGCCAAGCCAAGCAGCACTGCTGGGCCCTGTGAGTTTCTAAACAAGTCCTCTTTATAGTTTGTAGGTTCTGAGGCAATTATTCACCATGTTCTCATCAGTAAAAAAATGTGGAAAGGCTCCTACTATACAGCCCCACTTCTAGTTCACCAAGGTGTAGATAATTCTCTTGAGTTTCCTGGTTAGTTCTCTGTTCCCAGATGTCAACACAGCCCCCTCCACTCCCTTGCTGCTCCAGCCTCTGAGGGCAGTAGCAATGGAGACTCACAGTTGCATTTGGTGAGTCTTAGGGTGTCCTCTCCTCCCTTCAGCAGTCTTTTTGTTGGTAAAGTAGACTGAAGGCAGTGCCCCAACTGGTAAACTGCCAGACTGTTACCAGGCACTCAGAATCTCCCTAAGCTCCTCTCTGTCCATAAGCCACATGTGTTTGCACTTACTGGTGATTTGGTGGGTTCCTGAAGTCATTCTATTCTCGGATTTTTGCATTGCCAGGTGATCTACTTTGTTATTCCTAGTTGACCAGGGAGAGGAGAGGAGAGAAACACAGCAGCTACTCCTAATCTTCCAGTTTTACATCAAGACATTTCAATAGAATTTTATGCTATCAGGTTTCAATCAGTTTTAAATATTTATAAACAAATGAAGACAAAACACCAAGTGTATAATTGGTTGATTTAGAAGTATGTGTCAGTATACTACAGATAGGAAATAGAAATTACTTATTTCTTTTTTAAGACTACTTAGGGAAGTAAAGAAGGAAGGAAGGAACTGAAAGACAAGTACAGGATGCTTTCACTTCTTTGTGAGATATAGAGAATATGAGTATATGGTTCCATGAAAGAGGAAGAAGAAGAGGAGGAGGAAGAGGAGGAAAACAAAGAGAGAAAGAAAGTGGGGGCAGTAATGGAATCAATGGTATCTAAACTGCCTATAAGACTTTCTTAGGACTGGGTGGTTATCATTGGTTGGGTGTGCTGTGGAACTATTTTGCTATAATTATAAATCTTGTAACTATCATTAAATTACTATAAACAAATTCAAATGTAAATAACTTTATTAAGTTTTGCTTCTTCTTCTAGCGTTCGCCCTTCTTCCGTAGCCAGTCAACAGGTCAGGTTGAAAGCTGTCAGGAGCTGCTTGTTGCTGGCTTTGAAAATGACTGGGATCCATGTGGATTCAGTTGGCTAGGAAGGATCATCAGTTTCCCCAATGAATGGGTACTCACGGGATGCACCACGAGAAGGTCGATCCAATGCATCCCTAAGTTTTGCTTACATCTATAGACAGGCAGGATATTTTAAGTAGGAAGCTGAACAAGGCTGTGGTGCAGAGAAAGTCTCAAGGAAGTGGAAGAGAGGTGGTAAGGAGTACCTGTAGCTAAATAATAATAAAATAGGAGGCTGCAAAAATGGTGGGGGAGTAACAAGAATGTGCCTCAGTTTTACTATTTTTTTAAATTTAATGTATAGGACACAGACAGATTAAAAGGGGAGGGAACATAAAAAGGGGGAGAGGAAGATAGACACCTGCATACTTGCTTCACTGCTTGCTGGAGTGCTAAAACTGGGATCTTTGCCTGGGTCCTTGTGCTTAGTATTATGTGCGCTTAACCTGGCACACCACTGTCTGACCCTCCACCCCCACCCCATTTCTACTCTTTCTATCTGTTCTTAATATTTCTTTGATTCAGTTTGGTACCCAGCCCAGTAGTGTTGCTCATGACTCTAATTTTCTGTCCAGTGTAAAATTTCCATCCTATTAAATCAATAGATATTTTAGAACTGAAGATTTATAAAAGTAAGAAACTTTTAATAGTGTTTTACTACCATAAACAAAATTACAATGATTACATAAACTTAGATCCAGAGTGGCTATTGTGGAGATGAGTGTACTTTTCTCTATTGCATTTCTACATACAGTATTTTTCATATTCAACTACTTTTATGCTCCAAAATCAAACTATGTTGAAATCTTATCACAATACATTCAACCTTGAAACTGTGGCTCCTTTATTTTTCTATTCTGATTTGATCTTCCTGGAAAGTCGGTATCCTGTAATCAATCTATCCCATTTGCAACTGGACAATATATTCAATCCCTAGTGATGCCTTCTGTTGACAGCCTTTGACAAAGATGAGCTATATACTATTCACAAATGCTTTGTATATTCCATTCTAATTCAGCCAGGCTCTTTAATGAAAATATATCACATTCAATCTGCAATCAACATTAGTTGGGTCATGTGGACTGTATATGTTCAGAATTCTTTGCACTGAAATCTGGCAACAGAAACCAATTGTGTTCTTGATTCATTTCAAAGCTGCCAGTCTTTCAGTTCCCTAAGCAATTGCATCAAAACACCCAGAAATGTGTAAGTACTTTATATCAAGTCCAAAAGCCAAACAAATGTGTGTTGCTCTCTCACATCAATTTCTCCTTTAGTTTAGAAGGGATATCCATCATAACTTTGACTTTCAACCAACTCATGAAGTTTAATAAGATGACAAACATGTTTATTTTTACAGAATTTTCCTCTTATCCTATGGTCTTTTCAGTGTTTCCATTTTATAAATAAATTAATTAATTAATTTAAAAAAAGAATGTTTCCTCCTATCATTTGCTAGGCTTCTGTTTTAGAAAGTAATTTAGACTGTCTGGATTTTTTTACTTCCTTTTTTTTTATTTAAGAAAGGATTAATTAACAAAACCATAGGGTAGGAGGGGTAAAACTCCACACAATTCCCACCACCCAATCTCCATATCCCACCCCCTGCCCTGATAGCTTTACCATTCCCCATCCCTCTGGGAACATGGACCCAGGGTCATTGTGGGTTGTAGAAGGTGGGAGGTCTGGCTTTTGTAATTGCTTCCCTGCTGAACATGGGCGTTGACTGGTCAGTCCATGCTCCCAGTCTGCCTCTCTCTTTCCCTAGTAGGGTGTGTCTCTGGGGAAGCTGAGCTCCAGGACACATTGGTGGGGTCTTCAATCCAGGGAAGCCTGGGCAGCATCCTGATGGCATCTGGAACCTGGTGACTGAAAAGAGAGTTAACATACCAAGCCAAACAAATTGTTGAGCAATCATGGACCCAAAGTTCGGAATAGTGGAGAGGAAGTGTTAGGGAAGTACTCACTGCAAACTCTAGTGTACTTCTGCTTTCAGCTATATATTTTGCAGTAGCTTATAGATACTTGTGAAGATATGCTCTCTCTCACAGAAACTGGTGTATATACGTTTTGGGACATTGTTAGAAAGTGAACCACCTGGGATGAAATTAGACTATACTATGAAAGGAAAGGTCTCACCCAAGTAATGAAGCTGAAGGGTTGTCATTCCACATGTGAAGTCTCTGGACACAGTCTGAAGTGAAGCATGTTGAGGTGGCAATCATTGCGTTGGTTAGGTTGTGATCGGCGGATGCAATATTATTTGGTTTGGATTGGGACAGGCATACGGGAAAGTGGGCCCTAACCAAGGGTTCCAGGACTTGGGGAAGTAGGGGCTCTATAGTGGAGATTTGAGGTTCCTGTTGTCTTAGGGTTCAAAAATACAATCGATAGTTAATGTTATCATCACATTAATTGGTAATTGGGTTAACTTTGAAAAGTCCTTTTGTTATGGTTTGCAGTACAGTACCCAGTATCTTATATATAGCTGTGCTATTGGATGCTTCTGATCTACTTGGTCTAGGCTTTTGAGAGAGTCTGCATATCAAATACACAGCCTATATATTAAAAAGATTCAGTTTGTGTTTTGAAAAACTTTGAGACAGACAATTGATTTTCCCCCTCTCAAATTATGAACAAAACATTCACTACAGAGGAGATCCAAAAGGCTAACAAACATATGAAAAACTCCTCTAGGTCACTGACTGTCAGAGAAATGCAACTTAAGACAACACTAAGATAACACCTCACTCCTGTATGAATGGCATACATCAAAAAGGACAGCAGCAACAAATGCTAGAAAGGTTGTGGGGACAGAGGAACCCTTTTACATTGCTGGTGGGAATGTAAATTGGTACAGACTCTGTGGAAAGCAGTCTGGAAAACTCTCCGAAGGCTAGACATGGACCTTCCATATGATCCAGTAATTCCTCTCCTGGAGTTATACCCCAAGGACTTCATAACACCCAACCAATAATAGGTGTGTACTCCTATGTTCATAGCAGCACAATTCATAATAGCTAAAACCTGGAAGCAACCCAGGTGCCCAACACCAGATGAGTGGCTGAGAATGCTGTGGTATATATACACAATGGAATACTATGCAGCTATCAAGAACAATGGACCCACCTTCTCTGACCCATCTTGGACAGAGCTAGAAGGAATTGTGTTAAGTGAGCTAGGTCAGAAACATAAAGATGAGTATGGGATGATCCCACTCATCAACAGAAGTTGAGTAAGAAGATCTGAAAGGGAAACTAAAAGCAGGACCTGACCAAATTGTAAGTAGGACACCAAAGTTAAAACCCTGTGGTGAGTAGACATGCAGCTTCCTGGGACAGTGGGGGGTGGGGGTGGGTGGGAGGGATGGGTCACAGTCTTTTGGTGGTGGTAATGGTGTTTATGTACACTCCCAGCAAAATGTAGTCATATAAATCACTAGTTAATTAATACGAGAGGGGGAAAATTAATTGTATGTCTCAAAGTTTTTCAAAACACAAACTGAATCTTTTTAATATATAGGCTGTGTAATTGATATACAGACTCTCTCAAAAGCCTAGACCAAGTAGATCAGAAGCATCCAATACACAGCTATATATAAGATACTGGGTACTGTACAGCAAACCATAACAAAAGGACTTTTCAAAGTTAACCCAATTACCAAATAATGTGATGATAACATTAACTATCAATTGTCTTTTTGAACCCTAAGACAGCAGGAACCTCATATCTCCACTATGGAGCCTCTACTTCCCCCAGTCCTGGAACCCTTGGATAGGGCCCACTTTCCCATATGCCTCTCCCAATCCATATCAAATAATATTGCATCTGCCGATCACAACCTAACCAACACAACAATTGCCACCTCAACATGCTTCATTTCAGACTGTGTCCAGAGACTTCACTGTGGAATGACAACCCTTCATCTTCATTACTTGGGTGAGACCTGTCCTTTCATAGTATACTCTAATTTCACCTCAGGTGGTTCACTTTCTAACAAAGTCCCAAAACCTCGATATACACCAGTTTCTGTGAGAGAGAGCATATGTTCACATTTACCCGTAAACTACTGCAAAATATATGCCTAAAAGCAGAAGTGCACTAGAGTTTGCAGTGAGCACCCCCCTAACACTTCCTCTCCACTATTCTGAGCTTTAGGTCCATGATTGCTCAACAGTTTGTTTGGCTTTGTATGTTAACTCTCTTTTCAGTCACCAGGTTCCTGATGTCATCAGGATGCTGGCCAGACTTCTCTAGACTGAAGAACCCACCAATGTGTCCTGGAGCTCAGCTTCCCCAGAGACCCACCCTACTAGGGAAAGAGAGAGGCTGACTGGGAGTATGGACCAACCAGTCAACACCCATGTTCAGCGGGGAAGCAATTATAGAAGCCAGACCTTCTACCTTCTGCAACCCACAATGACCCTGGGTCCATGCTCCCAGAGGGATAGAGAATGGGAAAGCTCTCAGGGGAGGGGGTGGGAAATGGAGATTGGGTGGTGGGAATTGTGTGGAATTGTACCCTTCCTACCCTATGGTTTTGTTAATTAATCCTTTCTTAAATAAAAAAATTAAATTAAAAAAATAGGCACACAGACCAGTGGAACAGAATTGAAAGCCCAGAAATAAATCCCCACACCTATGGACATCTGATCTTTGATAAGGGGGCCCAAAGTATTAAATGGAAAAAGGAGACTCTCTTCAATAATTTTTGCTGGGAAAACTGGGTTGTAACATGCAGAAGAATGAAATTGAACCACTTTATCTCACCTGAAACAAAAATCAACTCCAAATGGATCAAAGACCTAGATGTCAGACCAGAAACAATTAAATACTTAGAGGAAAAAATTGGTAAAACACTTCCCCACTTACACCTCAAGGACATCTTTGATGAATCAAACCCAATTGCAAGGAAGACTAAAGCAGAAACAAACCAATGGGACTACATCAAATTGAAAATTTATATTAAAAAATTTATATTAATATAAATTTATATTATATTATATATTATATTATATAATTATATATTATATAATTATATAATATATAATTATATATAATTATATAATTATATATAATTATATAATATATATAATATATATTATATAATATATATTATATAATATATTATATTATATATTATATTATATTATATATTATATTTATATTAATATAAATTTATATTTATATTAAAAAATAAAAATGTCTCCAGTTGACTGTGAGCTATGACAGCATTACTGGTGACTAAGAAATAGGAAGGGTGGGGTTGTAAAGGGCTTGGAGACTTAATTTCCTATGGTGGATGAAGATGTTTTTGCAAAGGGTGAGATACACCTATATATATCCTGGGAAAATATAAGATTGTTCCCCTCTGACAATCCTAAAAATCAATATATCCTCAACAATGTATAAAAATATTCTCAGCTATTTAAGAAATCAAAAAAGTTTTATTCTTATTACAGTATTAATATGCAGCATTTATTAATTTATATATTTTACTTATTGTTAGTCATCATTTCTCCTTTGGCTGATTCTGCTTCTGTTTCTATCCATGTTGGTCATCACGCCAGGTCCCTTGCATTGCTTGATGCTGTGGTCTATTTACATAATCACTGTTTTGCCTGAAACCTGCCCTGCCTGCAGGGCATTGGCTTAATCCCCACTAGTTAGATGGAATTCTCGCTCTTTTCCTTCTCTCCACCCACTCTCCTACCCAGTTCCTTTTTCCGGCTTGCCACTTCCATCTCAGAAGGTATAAAGGCAGATTATTTTCTAATAAATAAACATTGGATTGCATTCCCGCTTAGCCGTAAATTCCTGGACTTCTCTCTCCTGCCCGCGAAGCTAGCCCAGCAACTTATTTATTCAGTTGAGGCAGCAAGAAATTAAGCAGGAAGATATAGGTAGAATCAGGAGAGACACACCTGAAGCATAGCATAGATGTCTTTTAGAAGATATATAAATGTTGAATGAGCATATGAAAAGGCACTCTACATTCTATGTCAAAAAGGAAAATTAACATGATAATATACCACTACATATCTTACTAGCATGGATATAAGCTATAACACAGTGACTTGTGCTGGTAAGGATAGAGAGCAGTAGGAACCTTCACTCTTTGTTCACTCTGTTAGTAGTCATTCATTTTGCCAACTCTCAGCAGTAATCAAGATGGCCTCCAACAGCTCAATGGCAAGATGAACTGTGGTACATACAGACAATGTAATACTATGCAATACTGAAAGCTTTAAATTCTTTAAAAGACAGCTACCCCACAAGGTTATTAAGATAAATAAGGAAAACCTGAATCCTCTGGGTACTGGAAAATTTTCTGGTGAGTGCTGAATAAGATATATAAAATCATTATCTTTATTTACTTATTGGATGGAGACAGCTAGCAATTGCGAGGGAAAGGTGGGATAGAGAGGAAGAGTGACAGACACCTGCAGCACTGCTTCACCACTCATGAATCTTTCCCCCTGCAGGTGGGGACCAGGAACTCTAACCTGGGTCCTTGGACATTGTAACATGCACTCAACCAGGTGTACCACCACCTGACCCCAAAATCTTAACACTATGATTTTCTCTGTTTCTCCCTTTATTTACTACTTCTCAGATTTGTTTTCAGAGAATTGTAAGCAACACCCTTCAGAACCTCTCTCTGATTGAATTACTAATGCTACACTCCACTCACTATCCTTTTTGTCCCTTGTTTGTCTTTTTCTTTTTTAGAAAATTTTACAATTGAATACAGAAAAAGAAATTCTCTCATTTTGTGTGCACTCAAAGCTTGTCTTACTCTGATAAACAGACCCACACAGCACAGAATTTGACATAAAGAGCAATGTCCAACATTACTGATTAACATAGGCTGGCATCTTTGGCTAAAAGATGCAGTTTACAAAGAAATTTCACTATGAATTTCCTGATGATTTATATTACTGACTTTCAAAATAAGAGAAATGGTCAGGATCTCATAACTTTAAGATACTTTAATTGGTCTACATGCAAACATTGATACATTTTATTAGTAGAAAAACACACCCTCTAACATTCCTTATAAAATAGTAAGTTCCTAAAGAAATTAGAATGGATTGATAACATGGATTTTAAAACCACATATCAGATGAAGTAAACTGCTACTGGATCAACTTTCTCAGTAGACAACAATGCAGAAAATGTATGTACGTTGAAGGAAAATTAGAGGTTAGTGATTCTGGAAGGGGTGTCAGTATTTAGAATAGAATAGTGACAGTGGATGAATTTCCCATTTTTTTACCTTCTGATCTGAGGCCAGGTCTTTTCTGAACTGAGGCCAGTAACCAATTCAAACAAGAGTGATGTTAACACTCTACTCAGCAAAATAACTGGAAAAAATATGAGAGAATTTATTACAGAGGTGAGAATGGGGTGGAAAGAGTCACAAAATGACCAGAATTAGAGAGAAAGGACTTGGTAATTATGTAATGTTAACTCTTTGGAAAAGACACTGTGTGAGCTAAAGATATCATTCATAAGTGATTGGAAACCCAGTTAGAGCTCAAAGAAAGAGATTGAGATTTGAAATAACACCTAGAGGTCAGAATTGACAGTTTGAGTTCAGATGATTTAATGTCTGCCAGCTGAGGTTAAGAATCAGCACTCTCCCATGGAACATAGCAGAATTTGGAGTCATCAGGCAGGAGACTGATCTCATATTTCTCTGTCATTGAAAGTATTGTCTTTCTTTAGGATCTTGTTTTTAGTTAGCTGACCAATCGACATATAATCCATGACAGGTTATTAAAATCAATCAATAAGTGTTTTTTATGGACAAAGATTTAGTTCAGAAATTTCATTATTTAAACAGTGAAAATTTTCTGAGAGAAGGAAGAGGGCATTATTTCAGATGTGGGCAAAAGTTTTTATATTGGAAAAATTTCTTTTATGACATGTCACAGAATTACTTTTTGCCCATATACTGATTTGGTCATCTTTAAAAAAAATAATAACATTTTAATTAAGGAATTAGTGCTTTACAGTGCAAGTCATTGTCACATGCACATAATTTCATTATGTGCCTGGCCTGCATGGTTCTCTTTCATCCTTCTCAGCAACCCCCTTTTCTCCAGAGTTCCTTGCTGTTATGAAATACACCATGCCCAGTTCATGTATCACTTTGTTTTCTTTCTGTCTATTCCTAATTATTAGGCCCTGCTTATAAGTGAGGTCATTCAGTATTTGTCCTCTTTTTTGGCTTATCTCGCTTAACATGATATCTTGCAGTTTCATTCAAAACGATTCTAAGGAGATGACTTCATCACTGTTAACAGTATTCAATTGTGCATATATACCACTGTTTTTTCAGCCACTCATCTGTCATTGAATATCTGGGTTATTTTCAAGTTTTGGCTATCATAAATTATATATATATATTCTAATAGGTGCTTCCTTTGGATAAATCCCTAGGAGAGAACTTTCTAGGTCATGTGGCAGGTCTTATTTCTACTGTTCTTAGAAATCTCTAGACTGTCTTCCATAGGGTTGGACCAGTTTACACTCCCACCAGAATTGTAGCAATATCCCTTTTTCTCCACATCCTCTCCAACATTTATTTATTATTATTTTTTTAATATATGACACTCTTAAAAATTTAAAGTGGTATTTCATTGTTGTTTTTATTTGCACTTCTGTGATAATCAGTGACAGAGCACTTTCTCATATATCTGTTGACCCTCTGGATCTCTTTTTCTGTAAGGTTTCTGTTCATATCCTCATTACATTTTCTTATGGGTTGTTTGTTTTCTTGGTGTTGTCTACTAAAATCTTCATAAAGTTTGGTTTTAAACACTTATCTGAAGTATGTTGTATAAATATTTTTTCCTATTCTGGTTTAGTGATACTTTTTGCTGTGCAGGAACTTTTCAGTTTGATATAGCTCATTAATTTATTTTTGTTTTCTTTGCTGTCAGATTTGAATTTGAAAATCTTCTTGAAGTTCATGAAGTGTCAATATTTTCTTCTAAGTATTTGACAGTTTCTGGTCTAATATCCATGCCTCTGATCCACTTGGAGTTAACTTTTTTTCTTAGTAATATGTGGTAGTCCAATTTCATTTGTATACATGTTTCAACCTAGGTTTACCAGCACCAGTTGTTGAAGAGACTCTCAGTTCTTCATTTAATGCTATCTGCCCCTCTGTCAAAAATAAGTTGCTCATTAATATGGGGACTTAATTATGGACTTTCAATTCTGTTCTACTGATATGTGTGTCTGTTTTGGCTCTAGTACCAAGCTGTTTTGAATATAGTATCTCTGTAGTATAGTTTGAGGTCAGGAAATGTAATCCCACCAGTCTTACTCATTTTCCTCAGGATTAATTTGACAATCTTAAGGATTTTTTGGTTCCAGATAAATTTTCTCTTTGAAGAAATTTGGTGATATCTTGATAGGGATAGTGTCAAATATGTATATGGTTCTTTGTATCTTTTTAAAAAAATCATATTATCTTTATTTATTGAATAGAGATAGTCAGAAACTGAGAGGCAAGAGGGTGATAGAAAGGGAGAGAGACAAAGACTTGCAACAGTGTTCTTCTTCTTCTAGCGTTTGCCCTTCTGTAGCCAGTCAACAGCGTCAGGTTGCTGCTTGTTGCTGGCTTTGAAAGTGACTGGGATCCATGTCGATTCAGTCGGCTAGGAAGGATCGTCAGTTTCCCCAATGAATGGGTACTCACTGGATGCACCACGGGAAGGTCGATCCAGTGCATCCCTGCAACAGTGTTTTAGCACTCATAAAGCTTTCCCCCCTACAGGTGGGGGCTGGGGGCTTAAACTGGGGTCCCTGCACACTTTAACATGTATGCTCAACCATGTACACCACCACCCGGCCCCTGTAGTTTTTCCTTTTAGTTGCATCTCTGTCTTCTTTTGGTATCAGGGTGATGTTGGCTTCATAAACAGTGTTAGGGAGTATTCTTGTGTCTTCAATGTTTTGAAAACGCTGGAGGAGTACAGGCAATAGCTCCTTCTTAAAGGTCTTGTAGAATTAATTTGTGAAATCTTCTGGGCCTGGAGTTTTGCTATTGAGGAGGTTTTTGATTACTAATTCAATTTATTTATTTATTTTATTATTATTATTATATTTATTTATTTTACCACAGAACAGTTCAGCTCTGACTTATGTTTGTACATGGGATTGAACGTGGAACTTTGGCGCCTCAAGCATGAGATCCTCTTTGCATAACCACTAGGCTGTCTACCCCTGCCCTCACTATTTCAATTTTTTGATGTAACTGATCTGTTCATGTTTTTCAGCTTTTGCTTGTTTAATCTCAGAAGAATATATGTGTTTAGAAATGTATCCACATGCTCAAGGTTATCTAGTTTGGTGACATATAATTGTTCATAGAAGCTTTGCATGATACTTTGGATTTCTGTAGTGTCTATTATGATCTCTCTAGTTTCATTCACAGTACAAAATATTTTGGTCTTCTCTTTTTGTTTGTTAATAAGTAACCAATCTGTATATGGGTCTGGGTAGGATAGTCAAGGGTTTGTCTATATTGTTTGCCTAGTCAAAGAACCAGTTCTTACCTTCCTTGATCTTTTGTATGTTTCTTTTGTTTTCAGTGGTGTTAATTTCTGTTCTAATTGTTGTTATTTCACTCTTTCTGCTTGCTTTGGGTTTCTTTTGCTCTTCTTTTTCTAAGTCCTTCAGATGTGAAGTCAGGTTGCTTAATAAAGTTTTTTTTTCTTTTCTCATTTCGTGTGTGCCTATATGGCTATGCATTTCTCTCAGTAATACTTTAGCTGTGTCCCAGATATTTTGATAGCTCATGTCTTTATTTTGTTATTGCTATTTTTTCCAGTAACATTTTAATTTACTCTTTGTCCCAATAGTTTTTAAGTAGTATATTGTTGAATTTCCATATTTTGTGGTTTGTTCTAGCTATTTGTTTGTTGATGTTAGTTTGTTTCCACTGTTGTCTGAGAAGTTGCATTGTATTATTTTAATGCTCATGAACTTACTGATGCTGTCTTTGTTCCACTGCATATTGATCTTTCCATGAGAATGTCCCGTGTGGATCTGAGAAGAATTTATATTCTACTTTGAGGGGTGGGGCTTGAATAGTTCTAAAAATATCAAGAGGTCTAAGCTATCCATCTCTTCATTTAATAATCTTGTTCCTTTATTTAATTTCTACTTATTTGATCTGTCAGTTTCAGGCCCTTCTCAGTGGTAGAGCAGGCAGATTGATACTATCTTGGGGTGGAAGACTCACTCAGGGCTCCATGCACAGGGACTGGCAGGCTTATGGATATAGGTGGCAATACTAGGAACTGAGGTCTGGGGAATCTGAACAAAGAACTCTTTGGCTTGTTCTTTATCTCCTTTGAAGTGCCCTCACTCTCTCTGTTTCTCTTCCTCTGTCTTTGGGTTTTCTGTGTCCAAGGATTATTTTTACATTTGTTGGTTCATTTACTTCTTTTGTTTGCTATTTCTATTATTGCTGCATCACAGAGAGTAGTCCTGGTGCTGCAAGACAGTCATCAGCCAATCTGGTCATCTTTATTTTCTATAAATGGTGTGATAATGTTTTCCATAAATATGCAATCTTCAAATGGACTCAGACTCCCTAGAATTTTAATATTTTCCACAATTCAGTCTCTCATTAAGTGCCCAAGTTAGTTTTTTTAAGAATACTTACATCTGTCTGGGATGAGAAATATTAATACAACAGAAAATTGTCAACAAGTGGAGACCTTTTATAATGCATTAAGTATTGGGTTTTCTTTTTTAATATATATTTTATTGAGGTTTAATGGTTCATTGTACAGTGTTTACACATGGATACAATTTTTCCTCTCCCTGTGATAGAAGTCTGAAAAATATTCTCAACTCCTACTTAGGTCCTTTTTTATCATCATGTATTAGGACACCAAAGTAAAGGACCCCCACCCCACCCCCGTCTCCCAGTATCTTACTTTGGTGCACATAAAATGCTTATATGCCAGTACTTTAGTGTGTATGTGTGTGTGTGTGTGTGTGTGTGTGTGTCTACATTTACACAAATCAATAACTTTCTTCCAGGCCTATATTGATTTATTTGTTCGTTTGTTTTTCCCTTGCCCCCATATTTATTTATTTATATTGCCACCAGGGTTATCACTGGAACTCCATGCCTTCACTATGAATGCATGGCTCCCAGCAGCCATTTTTTCCTTTCTATTTATTTGACAGGACAGAGAGAAGTAGAGACAAGGGACATAAAGAGGGAGGAAAAAAGAGAGACATGGGGGGGGTCAGTAGCACAGTGGGTTAAGCACATGTGATGCAAAGTATAAGGAAAGGCTTAAAGACCTGGGCTCCAGCCCCTGGCTCCACACCTGCGGGGGGTATGTCTCTTCACAAGTGGTGAAGCAGATCTGCAGGTGTCTTTCTCTCCCCCTTCTCTCTCAGTTTCTTTCTGTCCTATCCAACAACAACATCAGTGGCAACAATTATAACAACGATAAACAACCAGGGCAACAAAAAGGGAAAAATAGCCTCCAGGAGCAGGGGATTCGGAGCCCCAGAGATAACCCTGGAGGCAAGAGAGAGAGAGAGAGAGAGAGAGAGAGAGAGAGACTGGCAGAACCACCTCACTGCTCATGAAGCATCCCTTCTGCAGGTAGGGACCTGGGGCTTGAACCTTGTAATGTAGGTGCTCAACTTGGTGTACCACTGTTGTTTTCGATGGGTTAGGTTGTTTTCGCTGGGCTGGCTTCACGGGCAGGTAACAGATGACCAGGGGCTCATGGTTGAGCTGTAGGCAGTATCTCTTTATTCATGAAGGACGCAGCACAATCTAAGACGAGCTAAGTTAAACTCAAAGTACAGTACTCTAAAACTCACAATGCTGTCATTATATATACTTGACAAGTAAGGTGGAAACAGGATGTGACATAGAGAGAGGGTGGAGAGAAAAGTGACTGGTGAAAATCAGAGTGTGACGAAGAGGGGATCAGGGTGTGACAAGGAGCGGGGGTGGAGCAGGCGAGAATCCTATCACTGAACCACCAATGCCCTGGAGGGAGGGTGGAACTTGTTAACAGTGGTTATGTAAATAGAATGAAGTGGTTATGTAAATAGAATAGTGTTAAGCAGGGGGGATTTAAACCAAATGAAACAGAAGGGGTCTCATGCATACCAACATACCACCACCCAGTCCTCCACCTTGTCCTGTCCTTAGTCTTACCCTCTCTCTTAAGCTTCAGATTACTCAAGGATTCCACAGCCCCCAAAGATGACTGTGAGGAATCTCAACTTCATTTTAAATATATTTTAGTTAATTACTTTTTTTTTCAGACCACTGCTCAACTCTGCCTTATAATGGTGCTGGGGATAGACCCTGAGACCCTAGAGCCTGAAACACTGCTTCACCACTCACACAGCTTTTCCCCTGCAAGTGGGGCCCAGAGGTTGGACCCCGGTTATGGGTTATAACATGTACACTCAACCAGGTGCACCACCATCAGGCCCCTCATGATGCCTCTCTTAACTGCATATTCCATTCATTTAGTTTTGTTACCTTTCTTCCCAAATGTATCCAGAATGTGGCTTTCACCAGGTTTTCTGTGACATAAGTCCCTTGCCACTAATATCTCCTGCCTGGACTTTTGCAGCCTCCTTCTATTGGTCTCCCCTCTCTGCTCCCCCCTCCCTGGTTCACCTGAAAGCTATTCTCCACAGGGCAGTCAGAGAGACCTCCAGGTTTTCTTATTTCTGGCAAAAATAACTAGTTGTATTAGCTATATATGGTTTTAAGTAGTAGTAAAGCACAGAAAATCTTTGTTAAAAATGTAGTGCTCTCAACTAAAACTATTTCCTTTGGTAAGAATATTGCAGAGGTAAAAATAAATATGCTTTTATTCTTTTAATATTTGAATTAGAACACAATGAATGATGATCCACAATTTAAACATAATTGAAATATAAATTAAATGTGTACAAATACACTCGTTTGTATCAATTCAAATATAATTTATGTGCTATATGATTAATTACAAATAATATATTTGTACATAATCATACGTGCAAAATTTTTAAAATATTTAAATCATTTATTATTGGATAGAGACAGAGAGAACTTAAGAATAGAGGGGGAGGTAGGGAAAAAGACAGAGAGACATCTGCAGCCCTGCTTCACCACTCCTGAAGATCTCCCTCTGCAGGTGGGGACCAAGGGTCTGAAGTGCGTCCTTGTTCATACAGCATCATTTTATTTATTGTTCATTTTTCAAATATCACTCACAAGAAATGATTATTGATAAGCCCATTGTTGTATGTCTAGAGGTAGAAGACAGCTAAGGTTAAAAAGAATGCCTTGAAAAACTATTGCAGCCAATGGAGTACGACTCAGTTGTTATAAAGTATGCCATCGCCTTTGCCTTATGTTGGATAGAACCTCAGGGGAATCATATTGTTATATAAGTCAAAAACAGAAGGATAACTATAAAATTTTCTCACTTACAAGTGGAACTTAAGAAACACAAACAGGGAGGAATAACACAAAATGAAACTTGGACTGAGTGTGGTATATTTCTCCAAAAAGAAATGTACTATGGGAAAGAACAGGGAGGGACTAAGGAAGGCTAATATTAGACACTGGTATGTGATGGAGGACACAAACGGCCTTGGGGAGAGATTGTTTTGCAGACGCCTGTCATAGGGAGATGAGTAAGTGTATCCATGGTCAACAGCTGTACTAAAAACTGCCCCAATATCAGGAGCCATCTTCCTCAAGTGTAGCATAGAATATATTGTCCAGCTTCCCTTTGGAGAATGGATTATTCTCTATTGTTGATCCAAGTGGAGGGCAAGGTCCTATGGGGGCCCACAAAGGGGTCTATTGTATTGTTCCTGCTAGGAACGAATAGTAACAATGGAGAGAGGGATTTATTTGAATTCTAGGGAATTTATTCGAGTTCAAAAACTTTGCTGAGCTCTGAGCTCCTCTGTAATGGAGTGTAAAATAACAATAATATATATATATATATATATATATATATATATATATATTTGCAAATTCATGTGAATAAATCACTGCATTTGTAAAATCTTGGAAGAGGACAAGAAATAAACTAGCAGTTAGCACTATCACTATGCATTCTTGGGTGTAATCATCAACTTTGCTGAGGTTTGGTTCACAAGAGGTTGTCATTAGGTATGTTAATTTTGCATGACATACAGGCAGTTATAACTTTGATACAGGTTGATATGTAAAAGAAATAAAGATGAACTAAGGGAGAAGAGTAGAGTCTCTCAACCTGGGTAGTTGATAGAAACTCATATGACAGGTGATCAGGGATGGCCTGACTTACCCTGTACTCCTGACAGTGAGTCTCCAGGAGGTGCTGGCAGCCATCTTAGCTAGACCGAAGCTGGACTTCTAGGAGATCAGAAGGATTCACAGCAGCAGAATATATGTGGTAGTATTTTCTGGAGTATCAACTTTACTGTAAGATTTGAAGAAGACTTGTTAACTCCCAAGGAGAAGGAACTGATTGCTATCTTATTGTTGGAGGGACTGCAGTTCTAGGAGCTGTTTCCCTGCCTCAGATCCCTGGGGTGCAGTCCAAGATCTTAAACCAGAAAGGCGTCAGTGCCTGGTTCTGTGTGCTTTCAAAATACAGTTTAAAAGTTTTGTTTCCTCCAGAGAGCTACTCAATTCTGGATTTTACTGGTGACAGAATTAGGGAATGAAACTGGGAACTCTGGAACTTCATGATTTTTTTTTGCATAATCATATGTTATCTCCCTGGCCCTAAAGATTATTTATGTGCTTATGTTTATGAGAGAGAGAGAGAGAGAACCAGAGAACTATTCTGGTTCTCTGGTTCCAGGACCTCCTGCATGAGAGTCCAGCACATTATCCACTGTGTCACCTTCAAACAACAAATTTTCTTTTTGAATACTGAGTAAATCCAAATATGTGGTGCCATCTGATATATTCTTTATTTTCTCCCATTTCACCCCCTTTTGACCTCTGGGTCATAAAAGTGTCTCTAAAACAAAGTTCCACCTTGTGATATCCTACTCCATTTGACTTCCATAATCACTTTCATGACATCATTTCCATGCAGTCTTAATACTAGCCACCCAAGGACAAGCTGTGATAGAGCACCAAGTAGTTCATCTTACTTAACTGAACACACAGTCAACACTGAGAAAGCACCTGTCGCAAAAAATGAAGATGATATATGGGAATATACCTAAAACAAAGTGGCTATCAATAAAGCAATATGCATCAGAGAGCTGAGACTCCAGAAAAAAAATTAAGAAGACATTTACCTTCTGTCAGATATAATGATGAATAAAAATACTGGGCACTTAATATGGGGTAGTTTACAAAGGGAAACTAGCTGTTAGAAGAGAGCAAAAGAGACATCTGTCAGTTTCATTTGTTTGTTCCCCATTCTCCTGGGTGTTTAAAGAGTTTTACCATCCAACTCTAAGAACCAAGTGATAGCTCATACCATGGGTGTGGCTCAAATTTGAGATCAGAATCACATGGGAGTGACAAGGGAAGAAGGGAAGTTCTGGTACTGTGTTCCAACCATCATTTCTCCTTTTATCTCTCTGTTCAACTGAATGCAAAGGTTCCTCTAGGAAATAAGAAATCATACTTACAGGAGACCCCACCCCTGCAAGACAACCAAAGAAACACTAAGAACCACATACACTTTCACTTCTAAAGAGACCACTAGGTGCTATCCCTGAATCACAATTTGAATTATTCTATGCATTCAAGGAAATAGTATTAAACCATTTGCTTCCTTTGAGCAAAATGAGAATTGCTTCAGTTTCCTTATTTCTCTCTTTCTCTCCCTGCCTCTCTCTTTCGTTAAATTATTTCAAGTGTATCGTCTACTTACAGTTTTTATGAAAAAAAATCACTGCTAAAATGCAATTAATACTGAAGAATATTATGAATAATATTGTTTTATCTCTCTCTCTCCTTTTTCCTCTCCCTCTCTCTCTCCCTCTCCCTTTACCTCTTTACTTGCTTCACTAAGCATGATCTTCTCCAATTATATTTACTTTATCCCAAAGGACACAATATCCTCTTTTTATCGCTGAGTAATATTCCACTGAGTATATGTCTCATAGCTTTTTTTTTCAATTTTTATTTATAAAATGGAAATATCTCAGCTGTTTTTTTTTTTTTTTATCCATTTCCACTTCTAATTATCCACTTCAACCTTCAGGGATTTTTATTTATTTATTTTTTAAAAAATTTGGCCACTACATCACATTGTAGCACATTATATTTTTTTCAATTATAATGTTTCACCTGACACTTCTGAGCTTTTGTATTCTAGCTGAAATAACATTTAATTATAACATAAAATAAGTTAAAGTTGTGTCACTTGGAAATAAGCATGTGAATACAGTGTATTAAGTTCAGCAATAGTTTAATTCTTTTTTTTTCTTTTTTTAATATTTTATTTATTTATTCCCTTTTGTTGCCCTTGTTGTTTTATTGTTGTAGTTATTATTGTTGTTGTCGTCGTTGTTGGATAGGACAGAGAGAAAGGGAGAGAGGAGGGGAAGACAGAGAGAAGGAGAGAAAGATAGACACCTGCAGACCTGCTTCACCGCCTGTGAAGGGACTCCTTCATGCCAGTCCTTGTGCTTTGCGCCACCTGCGCTTAACCCGCTGCGCTACAGCCCGACTCCCATGACATAGCTTTTTAACTACAGGTATAAGGTTGGTAGCATATAGAATCACTAGTTAATTAATATGAGAGGGGGAAAATTTATTGTATGTCTCAAAGTTTTTCAAAACACAAACTGAATCTTTTTTATATATAGGCTGTGTAATTGATATACAGACTCTCTCAAAAGCCTAGACCAAGTAGATTAGAAGCATCCAATAGCACAGCTATATACAAGATACTGGGTACTGTACAGCAAACCATAACAAAGGGACTTTTCAAAGTTAACCCAATTAACAAATAAAGTGATGATAATATTAACTATCAATTGTCTTTTTGAACCCTAAGACAGCAGGAACCTCACATCTTCACTATAGAGCCCCTACTTCCCCCAGTCCTGGAACCCTTGGATAGGGCCCACTTTCCTGTGTGCCTTAGGTCTTAAAAGCACACCTTGGGCAGTTCAGTTCTTTGGTGATTATGATTTCCAGGTAGCTACTGTATCTTTTAAAAGAGCTGTTTATAGATTTGCTGTGCTCTATACAGATGTTTAGGTGTGAAAAGGTATTATCTGAAACTTACATGGTGTTATGGATTGTCTTATCTTAAAGAAGAGATTTGTTGTGTCTTTAATTGGCATGTCACACTTTTAAGATAGTCTGTAGTTGAATGTTGTTATCCAGTATGGTTTGCTATTCTTTTCTCATTTTAGTGTCATGAAACTATCAACAACAATAACATGTCAAGTTATAGCAACTTTGATTTGAAAGGGGTTTCTTTCTTTTTTTTTTTTCAGTTACACTAATCTATATGCATCTTCTTTTTTTTGTTTGTTTGTTATTTTAAAAAGGAGGCATTCACAAAACCATAGCATAAGAGAGGTAAAACTCCATATAGTTCCTACCACCAGATCTCAGTATCCCATCCCCTCCTCTGATAGCTTTCCTATTCTTTATCCCTCTGGGAGTATGGACCCAAGGTCATTGTGGGGGAAAGTCTGGCTTCTGTAATTGCTTCCCTTATTTCTATTCATCTCTGGTTTATTGGGGTGCCAAACACCTCCAGTCCAAGAAAAAATAGCAACTAAATGGAAGAAAAAGAAAGAGACATGAAAAAAGGGAAAGAAATAATAGAAAATTATGTAAATCTATTGTCCATTATAAATTCTAGGGGAAGAATGGGGATAAAGGGTAGTGGACACCCGTGGAGTCCACTACAAGTCAGATTTCTTCCCTAAAATAATTCACAAGGGAGTACTAGTGAATTCAGAAAACAAAAGAAGGAAGAAGGAAAAGACAAATAAAAAACAAAAAAAAGGAAAGAAAGAAAAAAAAAAAAAAGGAAGACCAGAGAATGGAAAGAGTTTTTTTTTAATATTTTTAAAAATATTTATTTATTTATTTCCTTTTTGTTGCCCTTGTTGTTGTAGTTATTATTATTGTTGATGTCATTCTTGTTGGATAGGACAGAGAGAAATGGAGCGAGGAGGGGAATGCAGAGAGGGCGAGAGAAATATAGACACCCTCAGACCTGCTTCATGGCCTGTGAAGCAACTCCCCTACAGTTGGGGAGCCTGGGCTTGAACTGGGATCCTTTGGAATCCTTACATAGGTCCTTTCACTTTGCACCATGTGCGCTTAACCTGCTGTGCTATTGCCCAAGTCCCCCCGCCCCCTTTTTTTTGTTAATTAGCTAGGAAGCAGGGAAAAGGAGGTTAGAGAGAAGAGGTAGAGAGAAACAAGTTCCTCTCACATGGAAAGGACACCTAGTCACCTAGTAATTGAAAAAGCAACAATGGTTAATTTTGGTCAAACTTAAGAAGGTGGATGGAAAAGGGACACTTGTATATAATAATAGCAGTCATAAAAATAAAACAGAGTAGAAAACCTTTAACAGTCAGTCTGCAGCTTGGACTGCTCAATCAGCTGTAGGCAGCCTGAGCAAAGACATCCAATTGTAACAAGTATCCAAACAAGCAAACAATCAAACAAACAAACAAAAAACCCTCCAGGTAGTCTTTCCCAGGCAGGGATGAGGCTCTGATTGGTCAGGTGTTTGGTCACTCAAATAGAGCTCTAGCCACTTAAAAAAAGAGAGAAGTTAAAGGAAGAGGCTTGGAATGACACCCTGGGTGAGCCTGGAATCTTGGTAAAGAAAATAACTCATGGGAAACCTGCTAAAAGTGACTCTCCAGTCCCTGGGGGATGGTTCTGAGGTGGGGAGGAGTGAACTGAGAAATAATCAAAGGATTTTCCTTTGTCCTCGTGACCTCCATTTGTCAGCCCAAGAAAGAGTTATGGGACTGAATGTTTGGTGTCACTCTGACCAGCCCATGGTCACCCTGCTACAGACAGCCCAGTATCGTACCCTATCCAGCGAATCTCAGGTTGCAAGCTGCTGCCTCTTGGAGCTCAAGGCAGCTGTGGCTCCAAAGTCACCATCTCCTCTCTGCCCCCCTGAAAGAGGTTTTTTAACAGGAAATTGTGTCCAAAGTAAGATGACCATCAGGGTCATTGATATATTTTCTACTCCTCTAAATGAATGATTTTTGTAAACAGATATAATTTTTTTTAAAGAATCATGTCTCAGAGAATCAGGCGGTATACAGCGGGTTAAGCTCATGTGGCGTGAAGCATAAGGACCTGAGTAAGGATCAGGGTTCGAGCCCCCTGCTCCCCAGCTTGAGGGGAGTCGCTTCACAGGAGGTGAAGCAGGTCAGCAGGTATCTATCTTTCTCTCCTTTTTCCATTTCTCTCTGTCCTATCCAACAACAACAAAATCAATGACAACAACAACAATTACTACTACAACAATAAGAAAACAATGGCAACAAAAGGGAAAAACACAAACAAAAAACAAACAAACAAACAAAAAGAATCATGTCTCATGAAATTTAGAACTTCAGAGATAGCATGCAAAAGCATTTCATGTCTAAGATTCCAAGGTGCCACTTTCAATCTTTGGCACCCCAATAAACCAGAGATGGATAGAAATCTGGGATGCATTGGATCGACCTTCTCGTGGTGCATCCCATGAGTACCCATTCATTGGGGAAACTGACGATCCTTCCTAGCCGACTGAATCTACATGGAACCCAGTCACTTTCAAAGTCAGCAACAAGCAGCTCCTGACAGCTTTCAACCTGACGCTGTTGACTGGCTATGGAAGAAGGGCAAACGCTAGAAGAAGAATAGAAATCTAGTGTGTGTGTGTGTGTGTGTGTGTGTGTGTGTTAAAATGCACAACTAATAGATCAAGACTTGGGTACCTTTTCTAAGACCTACTGGTTTAAGCTCTAAACTTTTTAAAAATCATTACTTATCTGTTGGATAGTAATAGCCAGAAATTGATAGATGAGAGTGGGGAAGGAGAGAGAGAGAGAGGGAGAGGGAGAGGGAGAGAGAGAGAGAGAGAGAGAGAGAGAAAGAGAGAGAGAGGCCTGTAGCACTATTTCATCATTGTGAAGTTTTTTCCCCTGCAGGTAAGGACCAGGGACTTGAACCTGGGGCCTTGTGAATTATAATGTGGGTGTTTAACCAGGAGTACCACCACTCCATATAGTTGGTTTCATTCTTGCTTATTTGCTTACTTATTTATAAAATGGAAATATTGACAAGACTGTAGTATAAGAGGGATACAATTCTATACAATTCCCACCACCAGAACTCTATATCCCATCCCCTCCCTTGAAAGCTTTCCTATTCTTTATCCCTCTGGGAGAACAGAACCAGCATCATTATGAGGTGCAGAAAGGTGGAAGGTCTGGCTTCTGTAATTTCTTCTCTGCTGAACATGAATTTTAGCATGTCTATCCATACTCGCATCCTGTCTCTCTCTTTCCCTGGTGGGGCAGGGCTCTGGGGAGGCAGGGATCCAGAATATATTGGTGAGATTGTCTGCCCAGGGAAGTCATGTTGGCGTCATGGTAGCATATGCAACTTTGTAGCTGAAAAAACATTAAGATATAGAGCGGAACAAATTGTTAAATAGTCAGGAACTTAAAGGCAAGAATATAGTAGATGAAATTTGGGGTCTCCACTTTGTAAAATGCTAGTAGGCTTATTTTAGGAATATTCCAAGAGGCATATGTCTTTACTAATTTTTGCCTAATCTCCAGCAACTAACATGCAAGTGGACTTAAGATATTGTCTGGGGAGATGGTGTAATAGTTAGAAAAATGTCTAGAAATCTAGATCATGGAAGAGAGTAGCTACCAAATATGGGAAAAGTATATAAATATTGTTAACTGCAATACCCATCGATTTGATATTAGGCCCATATTTATCGCAGGACCCCATGTAACCTCTTTATCCCTGTAGGCCTGAGCTCCCATTCTGTGGTCATGGCTAGGAACATTCTAGGCTGTACTAATTTCAGGGCCCATCTTCCTTGAGCTGTAGAGTAAAGGTCCTATAGGGACCTTTTGCTCCTGCAAAAAAGGAGTCTTTATTTATAATGAGGATACTTACAGTACATGAATTATAATGTAAACTGTAAAAAACACACCATCTATCACATCACCTTATTTTAAAGTGAAGTACAAACATTGGCATAATTACATACATTTGCTAGAGTAAGCATGATAGCAAGTACTTACGGTTGCATAATATGTGATGACTATCTACTGAAAAACCCAGGTTTTTCAGTAGATAAAATCAAAACCCAGGTCATGTTTCATATGGAGAAAAAATTTAAACATACACACATTTGTTTTATTTATTTATATATTTGTTTATTTCTAGGACTCAGTACCTATAAGACTTTATCATTCCTGGTGGCCATTTTTTTCTTTATTGGGGAATTAATGTTTTACATTTGACAGTAAATACAATAGTTTGTACATGCATAACATTTCTCAGTTTTCTATATAACAATACAACCCCCAATAAGTCCCCTGAAGATCCTGTATTCTCCCCCCCAGCCACCCCAGAGTCTTTTACTTTGGTGCAATATGCTAATTCCAGTTAAGATTCTACTTGTGTTTACTCTTCTGATCTTAGTTTTTCAGCTTCAGCCTGTGAGTGAGATCATCCATATTCATCCTTCTGTTTATGACTTGTTTCACTTAATATGAATTTTTCAAGGTCCATCCAAGATCGGCTGAAAACGGTGAAATCACCATTTTTTATAGCTGAGTAGTATTCCATTGTGTATATATACCACAACTTGCTCAGCCTCTCATCTGTTGTTGGACACCTGGGTTGCTTCCAGGTTTGGGGTGTTACAAATTATGCTGCTAAGAACATGTGTATACAGATCTTTTTGGATGGGTGTGTTGGGTTCCTTAGGATATATGACCAGGGTAGGAATTGCAGGATCATAGGGGAGGTCCATTTCTAGCCTTCTGAGAGTTCCAGAGGTTGGACCAATTTGTATTCCCACCAGCAGTGTAGGAGGGTTCCTTTGACCCCACAACCTCTACAGCATTTGCTGATGTTACCTTTTCTGATGATATTCTCACAAGAGTGAAGTGATATCTCATTGTTTTTATTTGCATTTCTCTATCAGAGACTTGGAGCATTTTTTCACGTGTTTGTTAGCCTTTTGGATCTCTTCTGTGGTGAATATTCTGTCCATTTCCTCCCCCCATTTTTTGGTTGGGGTTATTTGTTTTCTTGTTGTTGAGTTTGGTAAGTTATTTATATATTCTGGTTCTTAGCCTTTTGTTTGATGTATGGCATGTAAAGATCTCCCATTCTGTGAGGCGTCTCTTGGTTTGGCTAGTAGTTTCTTTTGCTGTGTAGAAGCTTTTTAATTAGAAAATTATTATTTTTTTAATTAGTCCCATAGGTTTATGCTTCCCTTAGCCTTCTTTGTAATTGGATTTGTTTTATTGAAGATGTCTTTAAAATTTATGCAGAAAATAGTTCTGCCAATATTTTCCTCTAAGTATCTGATAGTTTGTGGTGTAACATCCAAATCCTTGATCCACTTGGAATTTACTTTTGTATTTGGTGAAATATAGTGGTTCAGTTTCATTCTTCTGCATGTTTCAACCCATTTTTTTCAACACCATTTATTGAATAGACTCTGCTTTTCTCATATAATAGTCTGGGCACGTTTGTCAAAGATTAGATGTCCATAGGTGTGGAGGCTTACTTCTGGGCTCTCAAATCTGTTCTCCTGGTCAGTGTGTCTATTCATGTTCCAGTACCAAGCAGTTTTGATGACAACAGCCCTATAACACAATTTGAGATCTGAGAGTGTGGTGCCTCTAGTTCTGTTCTTTCTTCTCAAGATTGTTTCGGCAATTCTAGGTCTATTCTGGTTCCAGATAAACATATGTAGCATTTGTTCTATTCTCCTAAAAATGTGTTTGGGATCTTGATGTGGATAGCATTAAATTTGTATATGGCTCTAGGTAGTATATTAATTTTGGTGATGTTAATTCTTCCACCCTATGAATATGGAATATCTTTCCACTTCTTTTTGTCTTTTTCAATTTCCTTGAGTAGTGACTCATAATTTTCATTATATAAGTCTTTCACTTCTTTGGTTAGGTTTATTCCTAGATATTTTATTGTTTCTATTGCTATAATAAAAAGAATTGATTTCTGGATTTCAACTTCTTCTTAGTGTTTGCATAGAGGAATGCCACTGACTTTTGAATGTTAATTTTGTAGCCTGACACCTTACTGTATTGCCTGATAATTTCCAAAAGCTTCTTGCTGTATTCCTTAGATTTTTCTATGTATACTATTATGTCATCTGCAAACAGGGAGAGTTTAACTTCTTCTTTTCCAACTGTATTCCTTTAATTCCTTGCTCCTGCCTGATTGCTGTGGCAGGAACTTCCAACACTATGTCAAATAGTAATGGTGATAGTGGGCAGCCCTGTCTAGTACCTGATCTGAGTGGAAATGCTTCCAGTTTTTCACCATTGAATATGATGTTGGCTGAAGGTATGTAGACTCCACTATCTTCAGGGATTTTCCATCTATTCCCATTTTTTGCAGTGTTTTAATCATATAGGGATGTTGCATTTTGTCTGCATCTATTGATATGACCATGTGATTTTTTGGTCTTGCTTCTGTTGACGTGGTGGAACACATTGATTGGTTTACATATATTAAACCAACTTTACATCCTTGGGATAAACCCCACTTGGTTATGATAAAAAATCTTTTTAATATACTACTGTATCCGGTTGGCTAGAATTTTATTCAATATTTTAGCATCTATGTTCATCAGAGATATTGGTCTGTAGTTTTATTTATTTTTTGGCTGTGTCCCTGTCTGCTTTTGGTATCAAAGTGATGTTGGCTCCATAGAAGCTGGAAGGGAGTATTCCAGTGTCTTCAATATTCTAGAAGATTTTTAAAAGTAGAGGAACTAACTCTTCCTTGAAGGTTTTGTAGAATTCATTTGTAAAACCATCTGGTCTGGGACTTTTATTCTTGGAAAGTTTTTTTGATAACTGTTTCAATTTCTTTAGCTTTGATGGGCCTGTTCATGTTATCTAGTTCCTCTTTACTTAGTTTAGGAAGTTTGTAGGTATCCAGGAAATTGTCCATTTCTTCCAGGTTCTCTAGCTTGGTGGCATATAGTTGTTCACAGAAGCCTCGCATGATATGTTGAATATCTATGGTGTCTGTTGTGATATCTCCTCTTTCATTTATTATCTGATTTGTTTGGGTCTTCTACCTTTTTTGTTTTTTGAGTGTGGCTAATGGCTTGTCGATTTTGTTCACTCTTTCAAAGAGCCAACATTTACTGTTGTTTATCTTTTATATGATTTTCTTCTTTTCAATGTTAATTATTTGTGCCTTAACTTTAGTGATTTCTGTCCTTCTAGTTGTTTTGGGGTTCCTTTGTTCTTCTTATTCTAGGTATTTAAGATGTGCAATCAGGCTGTTTATTTGTGTTTTTTCTTGTTTCCTAATGTGTGCTTCTATGACTATGAACTTCCCTCAATACTGCCTTAGCAGTGTCCCATATAGTTTGATAGCTTGTGTCTTCATTTTCATTGAACTCTCAAAACATTTTGATTTCTTCTTTTATTTTCTCTTTGACCCAGTAGTTGTTAAGGAGTGTACTATTGATCTTCCACATTTTTGGGACTGTTATTAATCTTTGGTGATTATTAAGTGTTAGTTTAATTTCACTGTGTTCTGAGAAGATGTTTGGGATGATTTCAATGCTCTTGAATTTGATGATGCTGTTTTTGTGGCTTAACATATGGTATATCCTTGAGAATGATCCCTGAAGACTTGTGTAGAATGTGTATTCCAGTTTCTTGGGATGAATGATACTGAAAATGCCCAATAGTTCTAGTTTATCTATCCTCATTTAATTCCCTCATGTCTTATTGATTTTCTACCTGGATGATTTGTCAAATTGAGAGAGTGGGTTGTTGACTATGACTGCGCTGCTCTTAATATATTGCTGTTGCTCTTTAAATAGATGTTTGATATATTTCAATGGCTTCTCATTGGGTGCATTACGTTAATAAGTTAAATCCTCTTGATTGACTGACCCACTGAAAATTGAATAGTGTCCATTGCTATCTTTTTTAAATTTTATTCATTTTATAGTCCATCATGTCAGATATGAGAATAGTTGTTCCTGCCCTGTTTTGTGGGCTATTGGCCTGTATGATAGTTTTTTTGACCTTTCACACTGAGTCTATGTTTGTCTTGTTGAGTTAGTTGAGTTTCCTATAGACAGCATATTGTTGGGTTGTGTTTTCTGGTCCATCTTCCTACTCTGTGTCTTTTAATAGGTGAATTCAAGCCATTGACATTTACTGATATCAAAGATTGAAGATATTTTAATGGCATCCATGTCCTTTATCCATTTGGAGTTGATTTTGTTTCTGGTGAGATAAAGTGGTTCAGTTTTATTCTTCTGTATGTTTCCCAGCACCATTTATTGAAGAGAGCCTCCTTTCTCCATTTAATAATTTATCTAACATTAGATGTCCATAGGTGTGGGGGTTTAGTTCTGGGATTTCAGTTATGTTCCACTGGTCTGTGTGCCTATTTTTGTTCCAATACCAGGCTATTTTGATGATGATGACCTTATGATGTACTTTGAGATCTGGGAATCTGATACCTCCATTTCTATTTCTTTTCCTCAAGATTTTTTGGCAATTCTAGGTGTTTTCTTGTTCGAGATAAATGATTGCATTTTTGTTCTATTCTCTTAAAGAAGCTTGGTGGAATTTTATACATTTTTTATACCTCCCTACATAACAAACATCTTAGCCACCTCACTCCCAGGAAATAGTAACAATTTGTAAAATTTGAAGCATCTACATTCTTCTTTGTTTGATTACCTACCAGAATGTTCTTGACAATGGACGAGTAAACAAAAATTATTGAAAACTCATTGATAAAATTTGATTAAAATGCTCAAGGTCATTGATTTTTTTCCTTCTCACTACTTTCTGTCTTTATCAGGACATCACTGCCCTTGACTGATTTTTTTTCAGGTGGGAAAGAGAATAATGCAGATAGAAGATGATAGATAGATGATTGTTGATTGATAGATATATAGATAGATGATAGATAGATGATCATTGATAGATAGATATATAGATAGATGATAGATAGATAGACAGACAGACAGACAGACAGATAGATGTAGGGATTATCTATCACCAAAGTTTTCCTCAGTGCCATTTTATCATTGTTGTGATTGTAATTACTGTTGTTATTGATATTGTTGTTGGATAGAACAGGGAGAAATGGAGAGAGGAGGGGAAGACAGAGAGGGAGTGATAAAGATAGACACCTGAATACCTGCCTCACAACCTGTAAAGTGATACCCCTGCAGGTGGGGAGCCAAGGGCTCTAACCAGGATCCTTACGTGGGTCTTTGAGCTTCACCCCATGTGCGCTTAACCCACTGCACTACTCTCCCATTGCCTCTGGTATACTTTTTGTGAGAATGCAAATTGGTGCATTTTCTATAGGGATAGAAAACAGTTTTAGGACTTCATGAGGAAACACATTATGATACATTAGTATCATGCATGCATTTGAAGAACATGAAGCAAATGTATATGTGTATACTACTATGTTTATTGCTATACTATTCACAATAGATAAGATCTGTAAAAATTTAAACATCTATTGGCATATAACTGAATAAAAAATTATGAGATTAAATCTACACCTCATGTAATACTCCAGTAAAATATACCCCAGTGTAATAGTACTCAGTAACTAATGAAAATGCTATTGTACCATTTTGTTCCAAATGGATAGAACTGGAGCTGATTGTGCTAAGTTAAATAGGTGAAAAGGTAAGACAATGGCTAGGTGGTTTCATTCATAAGTAGAACATAAGTATATAAAATATATGAACTTATCAAATAGAAGCAATAAAACTATCTCGTAGACTTTACAATATATATGATGATAGTCAAAGGGAAGGGGGGGCAAAAGTAATTTGGTGGTGGTAGTGGTTAACTGTACACATATTGTGTGTGTGTATGAAACTGTAGCCCAAAATTATATAATTTTACATAAATGTTAAATAAATATTAATAAACTATTTCTTATAAATTAATATTATTTTAATATGTGTTGAAACTATTAAATATATATGTACTTTTGTGTTTGTTTTTCTCCTTATAGAAGAGACACTGGGCTATACATTTGCCAAAGAACATATTGCTGAAAAGTATTTTTACTCTTTTTCTAGATGTAAAAGCAAGGAGTTTAAGACTTTAATCAGGTAATTCAGGTTCTGAGAAGTTAATTTGGGAAGATAACATGATACAAGACTATATCTTTAGCTCCTCTAATTCCACATATCTTAAAACATGCTATAGGGGAAAAAATGGTTTAGAAGGATGATGGTAGATGATATCAGTTCTCAAGGTTAATAATCTTGGAAGTTATAGACCAGATTAAATAGTTCATTCACTTCATGTTTTTCAGATATCTACTTGTGATAGTGAACACCTAACGTTTCTGGAGTTAATTATGGTGAGCCTCATTTCTCATGATGATTTCAACACTTGCCTTTTTCCACAGACCATCTTTTGGGAGTTGACTTTGTGTATGTTTATGCTGATACAAGTGCAGTTTATAATAGTTCAAACTTTGAAATAATTCATATGTCCAACAACAGATGAATGATAAAGTTATAATATGTATTTAATATACTATATACACAAAATGATACTGTTGTTAATGATAGTCACTTACTTTATCGAACGTAAACAAATAACATTAAATGAGATAAGAGAAAAAGAGACAGATGAATACTAAATGATTTCACTCATAGATGGCACTTAGGAAATAAATAGCTTGGTGGTGATGCATGTGGCTGAGTGCACATGTTACAATGCACAAGGTTCAAGGTTCAAACCCCCAGCCCCCACCTGCAGGGAGAAAGCTTTGTGAGTGGTGAAACAGTGATGCAGATGTCTCTCTGTCTCTCTTCCTCTCTATCCCCTCTCCCCTCTCAATTCCTCTCTATCTCTACCCAATAAATAAATAAAAAAGATAATAAGCAAAATTTAAATAATTTTTTCAAAAGAGATGAAAAGCAAAAGATAAAATAAAAGTTAGTCTGGGTATGATGTATTGCACCAAAGCAAAGGAATTTGGGAAAGATGGAGAAGGGAAGGGGCTGGGCTGGAAGCAACCCAGGTGACCAACAAAAGATGAGTGACAGGGGGTTGGGCGGTGGCGTAGTGGGTTAAGCGCATGTGGCGCAAAGCGCAGGGACCAGCGTAAGGATCCTGGTTCGAGCCCCCGGCTCCCCACCTGCAGGGGAGTCGCTTCACAGGCAGTGAAGCAGGTCTGCAGGTGTCTGTCTTTCTCTCCCCTTCTCTGTCTTCCCCTCCTCTCTCCATTTCTCTCTGTCCTATCCAACAACGAATTGCATCAACAAGGGCAATAATAATAGCCACAACGAAGCTACAACAAGGGCAACAAAAGGGGGAAAAAAATGGCCTCCAGGAGCGGTGGATTCATGGTGCAGGCACCGAGCCCAGCAATAATCCTGGAGGAGGAAAAAAAAAAAAAGATGAGTGACTGAGAAAGCTGTGGTATATATACACAATGGAATAGTACACAGCTATTAAAAACAATGAACCCACCTTCTCTGACCCATCTTGGATGGAGCTAGAAGGAATTATGTTAAGTGAGCTAAGTCAGAATGATAAAGGTGAGTATGGGATGATCCCACTCATCAACAGAAGTTGAGAAAGAAGAACAGAAAAGGAAACTAAAAGCAGGATTTGACTGAATTTGGAGTAAGACACCAAAGTAAAAACTCTGGGTTGAGGGTGAGGGTGGATGTTTGATCCCACTGGGCAGTGGGATTGGGGGGAGGGGTGATGGGATGAAACACAGTCTTTTGGTGGTGTGAATCATGTTTTTGTGCACTCCTATTAATTTCTAGTTATATAAATCACTATTTAATGAACATTAGATGAGAAAATTGAATGTCTTAAACTTTTTAATGCACAGATTAGGCTGAGTCTTTGATATGTTGACTCTCTTAAAAGTTTTGAGCAGGAAGAACAGAAGGAACTGGTGGTACAGCTATATACAAATAATGTCAAAGAACATAAATTCTGGTAATGTTGTGTATGATACAGTAAATCCTATCAAAGGGATATTTCAAAGTTAACCCAATTGCCAAATAATGTGACTATAGCAATAACTATCTATTGCCTTCTTAAGCCCTAAGGCAGCAGGAACCTCCCACCTCCTCTATAGAGACTCTAGTCTCTGCATCCTGTGCAGGGACAAGTCGAATGGTCCTGAGAGGAGGAATGAGAGCTGAGGGGTAGGGAGGGCTTGTGCCAAAGATACACAGAGTATATTTCTGAGTTTCTAATATTTATACAGAAGGCAAGCAGCTCTTACACAATACAAGGTTACACATGATTTCATGATTTACTGGCAGTTAGTTAAATTTCAAGCAGTTACTAGACTTTACTCTCTTCCCCTATGACTTGTGGATTATTCAGCAGCTAGCAAAGCCAAGGTCAGCTCAGAATGTTTTGCCAATGTTTGCAACATACTTTAATGATGACTCTTTAGTCACTATCAGAGCACCCCATCAGCTGTCACCCTAGACAGGATATCCTGAGATTCCCAAACAGACATGATGGTCCTAGACCTCGAATAAATCCCTCTCTCCATTGTTACTGGTCATCTCTATCAGGAACAACACAATAGACCCCTTTGTGGGCCCTCATGGGACCTTGCCCTCATTGGATCAACAATGGTAGAGAATGTTCCATCCTGTGAAGGGAGGATGGACAACATAATCTATGTTACACCTGAGGAAGATGAGTTCTACTATTGGGGCAACTTGGAATGTTCCTACTCATGACCACATAATGTGAGCTCAGATATACAGGGATGCAGAGATCAAATAGGCTCCTAAGCTGAATATGGGCCCCAGATCTCATCAAATCAATGGGGTCTACAATGAACAATATTTATACACCTTTCCCATATTTGTGAGCTACTCTCTTCCCTGATCTAGCTTTCTGGTTCTTCTTCCAGCTATAACATCATCTGCCCAGACAATAACGTACATCCACCTGCATATCAGATGTCAGACTCAGGGGAAAACAAACAAACAAAACTAGTATAGCCACAGGCCCTTTGGAATGTAAATAAAATAGGCCTACTAGCTATTTACAAAACGAAGACCCTTCCAACTCTTCATCTATATTATTCCAGCCTTTAGGTTCATGATTAATAAACAATTTGATTGGCTTTATATGTTTACTCTCTTTTGAGCCACCAGGTTCCAGATAGTAGCATGATTCCAACCAGACTTCCTTGGACAGACAACCCCACCAATGTGTCCTGGAGCTCTGATTCCACAGAACCTTGTCCCACTAGGGAAAGAGAGAGGCAGGCTGGGAAAATAAATTGACCTTTCAATGCCCATGTTCAGAGAGGAAGCAATTACAGACGCCAGACCTTCTACCTTCTGTATCCCACAATAATCTTGGGTTCATACTTGCAGAGGGTTAAAGAATAGGAAAAGTATCAAGGGAGTGGATGTGATCTGGTGGTGGGAATTGTGTGAAGTTGTACCTCTCCTATCCTATGGTTCTGCCAGTGTTTGCTTTTTATAAATAAAAAATAATAAAGTTTGCAAAATAAAATCATAAAAAAGAAAATGGATACAATAAGTATTTTAAAAATTACCTATAAATTTAATTGTCCATGGTATCTCCCCCTTGCAGCTGCCAAGTTAAATTAAAAGCTGCTTAGCTTTGTAAGTGCTCAAGGGAAGCACTTTAAAATGAACACAACTACCCAAAGATAAACTCAATAATGATTTAACTCAAAAATTTTAAAAATTTCCTTCAGAGTCTGAAAAAAAATAATTGAGTTCAATGACTTCAAGTCAGTTTATCTAAAATCAGTTCTGTGAAACACATCTCCAAATCACTAGAGGAAAAGATTCCTCCATTGCCAACACATTTTGCAAAGTAATGCATGTCCACATAAAGATTCCTGTGGCACAGCAGTTTATATAAAGTCTTGAGTGGAAAGTCAGAAGGAAATATATGGTGCAATGATTCCCAAACTTGCTTTCCTAAGACATCTTTCTAATTTATTTTGTTATTCTTGATTTTGAGGGATGATTTAATACAAAGAACACATACATATACATACATACAAATATACAAACACACATACATAATTACATACTTATCACATCACACAAATATATACTCAGCATTGTTTCACCTCTCATGAAGCTTCCCCCTGCAAGTAGAAACCAATGTGTTGAACCTTGGTCCTTGAGCATTACAGAACGTTCTCTTTAATTGATATGCTGCCATCCAGCAACTAAAACTCTTTTTCTTTTTAAAAAATGTTTTATTTTTATTAATAACTTAATATTGACTTACAAGAGTATAAGGGATATAAATATAATAGATGTGTAATTCCATATAATTCCCACCACCAGAATTCTGTGCTCCATCCCCTCCATTGGAAAATTCCCTATTATTTTTCCCTCTGGAAGTATGGACCATTTCTATTTAAGATGTAGAAGGTGGGACTTCTGACTTCTGTAATTGCTTCACTGGACATTGGCATTTGCATATCCATCCATACCCCTAGATTGTTCCTATCTTTCCCTAGTGCTATAGGGCTCTGGAGAGGTGAAGTTACAGGAAGCATCAGTGAGGTCATCAGTCTAGGAAAGTCAGGATGGAATCATAGTAGCATCTGAAACCTGATGACTGAAATACAGAAAGATGGAAAGCAGGACAAAATGTTTAATAAATAAGAACCATAAAGTAGCAATAGAATAGATGAAAGTAGACATCTTAGAAGTAAGTTGGGAAGTCTGTTTTAGGAATGTTTCTAGAAGCCTATGTCTTAGTAATCACTACTAGAAATATTGTCTATGAAGATGGTATTAGAGTTGAGAGTAGAACTAGGAAGAAGGATTAGGGCAGAGAGTTGTTTGCAAACTTGGAGAAAATATATAAATGCAATTAGCTGCATACTACAATGATCTAACCTGGAGACCATATCCATTCATTTTTATTACAGGAGGCTGTACCACATCTGAGTCCCAGTCAGACAGCTTACAGCCCATAGTCACAGCTGGGAACTTTCTAAGCGGCACTCATGTCAGAGATAGTCTTCCTGGAGTGGCAGAGTAGAATGACCCAGCCTCATTTCAGAGAGTGGGTTGGTTGCTACTATTGCTATTTCATAGTGAAGAAGACGATCCTAAAGAAACCTACAAAAGGGCTTATAATGATTTTCCCAATGGGTGTGACCAATGATGGTAGAGAGAGAGAATCTATAAGATATCTAGGCCCATTTTATCTGTGATGAATCCAAGGATTCCATATCTATGTCTGTATCTATCTGTCTATCTATCTGTCTATCTATCTATCTATCTATCTATCTATCATCTATCTATCTATCTATCTATCTCCCCCACCCCTCTCAATTTCTCTCTGACCTATCAAATAAAATGGGGGGGCACTGAGATTGCTGGATTCGTATTACTGATACTGAACCCTAGCTATAACCAGAGGGAAAATAATAATAAGAGAGTCGAGCGGAAGCACAGAAGGTTAAGCGCACGTGGCACAAAGCTCAAGGACTGCTGTAAGGATCTCAGTTCAAGCTCCAGCTCCCTACCTGTAGGGGAGTCACTTCACAAGAGGTGAAGCAGGTCTGCAGGTGTCTATCTTTCTCTCCCCCTCTCTGTCTTCCCCTCCTCTCTCCATTTCTCTTTGTCCTATCCAACAACAATGACATCAAGAACAACAATAACTACTACAACAATAAAAAATAAAAAAAATGTTTAAATAATAATAACATTTCAGATCACAATATGATGAAGACTCAAATTCTGGATTGCACAAGTCTGTAGCGTGCTTTGTAGGGCATTTCTCTAGTCCCAATATCGCCTGTTGTTTCAGCTCTTCTAACAGTAGAATGCAAGCCACAAGGGAGTCTCTTCGTTATAGCTGAATCTTGACATTTAAAAATGTCACATCCTTTGAGAAGTTGCTCTCACTTCCTGGCCATTTAACTGTTTGCTTATGGAACCATGTCTACATTAATAGCATTTATAAAATTGTATTTTTATGCCTGTCCCCTGGAGGAAAAATCTTCATGCTTTTGATGATTGGCACCTCTTCCTTCTGGGATCTCCAAATGGAAACACTTTTCTTAAATAAAAATAATCCTTTCTTAAATAAATAATGATTTTCTTAAATAAAAATTAAAAAAAGAAAGGATTAATTAACAAAACCATAGGGTAGGAGGGGTACAACTCCACACAATTCCCACCACCCAATCTCCATTTCCCACCCCCTTCCCTGATAGCTTTCCCATTCTCCATCCCTCTGGGAGCATGGACCCAGGGTCATTGTGGGTTGCAGAATGTAGAAGGTCTGGCTTCTGTACTTGCTTCCCCGCTGAACATGGGCGTTGACTGGTCAGTCCATACTCCCAGTCTGCCTCTCTCTTTCCCTAGTAAGGTGTGTCTCTGGGGAAGCTGAGCTCCAGGACACATTGGTGGGGTCTTCAATCCAGGGAAGCCTGGGCAGCATCCTGATGGCATCTGGAACCTGGTGACTGAAAAGAGAGTTAACATACAAAGCCAAACAAATTGTTGAGCAATCATGGACCCAAAGCTTGGAATAGTGGAGAGGAAGTGTTAGGGAGGTACTCACGGCAAATTCTAGTGTACTTCTGCTTTCAGGTTTATATTTTGCAGTAGTTTATGGATACGTGTGAACATATGCTCTCTCTCACAGAAACTGGTGTATATCTAGGTTTTGGGACTTTGTTAGAAAGTGAACCACCTGAGATGAAATTAGAGTATACTATGAAAGGAAAGGTCTCACCTGAGCAATGAAGCTGAAGGATTGTCATTCCACACGTGAAGTCTCTGGACACAGTCTGAACTGAAGCATGTTGAGGTGGGAATCATAGTGTTGGTTAGGCTGTGATCGGCGGATGCAATATTATTTGATATGGATTGGGAAAGGCATATGGGAAAGTGGGCCCTATCCAAGGGTTCCAGGACTGGGGGAAGTAGGGGCTCTATAGTGGAGATGTGAGGTTCCTGCTGTCTTAGGGTTCAAAAAGACAATCGATAGTTAAAGTTATCATCACATTAATTGGTAATTGGGTTAACTTTGAAAAGTCCTTTTGTTATAGTTTGCTGTATAGTACCCAGTATCTTGTATATAGCTCTGCTATTGGATGCTTCTGATATACATGGTCTAGGCTTTTGTGAGAGTCCGCATATCAAATACACAGCCTATATATTAAAAATAGTCGGTTTGTGTTTTGAAAATCTTTGAGACAGACAATTGATTTTCCCCCTCTCATATTAATTAACTAGTGATATATATGTCTACATTTTGCTAGGAGTGTACATAAACACCATTCCCACCACCAAAAGACTGTGACCCATCCCTCCCACCAACTCCCCCACTGGCCCAGGAAGCTGCATGTCTACCCCTCACCATAGGGTTTTTACTTTGGTGCCCTACTTACAATTTGGTCATGTCCTGCTTTTAGTTTCCCTTTCAGGTCTTCTTAGTCAACTTCTGTTGATGACTGGGATCATCCCATACTCATCTTTATCTATCTGACTTAGCTCACTTAACAAAATTCCTTCTAGCTCTGTCCAAGATGGGTCAGAGAAGGTGGGTTCATTGTTCTTGAAAGCTGCATAGTATTTCATTGTGTATATATACCACAGCTTTCTCAGCCACTCATCTGTTGTTGGGCACCTAGGTTGCTTCCAGGTTTTAGCTCTTATGAATTGTGCTGCTATGAACATAGGAGTACATACCTCTTTTTGGTTGGGTGTTATGGAGTCTTTGGGGTATAACCCCAGGGAGGAATTACTGGATCACATGGAAGGTCCATGTCTAGCCTTGTGAGAGTTTTCCAGACTGCTCTCCACAGAGGCTGTACCAATTGACATTCCCACCAGCAATGTAAAAGGGTTCCTCTGTCTCCACAGCCTCTCCAGCATTTGTTGCTGCTGTCCTTTTTGATGTATGCCATTCATACAGGAGTGAGGTGGTATCTTAGTGTTGTCTTAATTTGCATTTCTCTGACAATTAGTGACCTAGAGCAGTTTTTCATATGTTTGTTAGCCTTTTGGATCTCCTCTGTAGTGAATGTTTTGTTCATATCCTCTGCCCATTTTTGGATGGGGTCATTTGCTTTTTTAGTGTTAAGTTTGCTAAGCTCTTTATATATTTTGGTGATTAGTTTCTTGTCTGATGTATGGCATGTGAAGATCTTCTCCCATTCTGTGAGGGGTCTCTTTGTTTGTTTAATAGTTTCTTTGACTGTGCAGAAGCTTTTCAATTTGATGTAGTCCCATTGTTTTGTGTCTGCTTTAGTCTTCCTTGCAGTTGGGTTTGATTCATCAAAGATGTCCTTGAGGTGTAGGTGGGAAAGTGTTTTACCAATGTTTTCCTCTAAGTATTTGATTGTTTCTGGTCTGACATTTAGGTCTTTGATACAATTGGAGTTGATTTTTGTTTCTGGTGAGATAAAGTGGTTCAATTTCATTCTTCTGCATGTTACAACCCAGTTTTCCCAGCACCATTTATTGAAGAGATTCTCCTTTTTCCATTTAATCCTTTGGGCCCCCTTATCAAAGATCATATGTCCATAGGTGTGGGGATTTATTTCTGGGCTTTCAATTCTGTTCCACTGGTCTGTGTGCCTATTTTTGTTCCAGTACCATGCTGTTTTGATGATGATGGCTTTATAATATAGTTTAAGGTCTGGGAGTGTGATGACTCCATTTCTGTTTTTTTTCCTCAAGATGGTTTTGGCAATTCTAGGTGTTTTCAGGTTCCAGATAAATGATTGTAGTGTTTGTTCTATTCTCTTAAAGAAGCTTGGTGGAACTTTGATTGGTATTGCACTAAATTTGTATATGGCTCTGGGGAGAATATTCATTTTGATGATATTTATTCTTCCAATCCATGAGCATGGGATATCTTTCCATTTCTTGGTATCAGTTTCTATTTCCTTGAGTAGCAACTCATAATTTTCAGTATACAAGTCTTTCACTTCTTTGGTCAACTTTATTCCTAGGTATTTGATTGATTTTGCTGAAACAGTAAATGGGAGTGATTTCTGGATGTCTTCTTCTTCAGATTTAGTGTTTGCATAAAGAAATGCCACTGATTTTTGTACATTGATTTTATAGCCTGATACCTTGCTATATTGCCTAGTAACTTCCAGTAATTTTCTGCTGGATTCTTTAGGTCTTTCTATGCATACTGTCATATCATCTGCAAATAGTAAGAGCTTGACTTCTTCCCTTCCAGTCTGTATTCCTTTGATTTCTTTCTCTTGCCGGATTGCTATGGCAAGAACTTCCAATACTATGTTGAAGAGTAACGATGACAGTGGACAGCCCTGTCTAGTCCCCGATCTGAGGGGGAATGCTTTCAGCTTCTGTTCATTGAGTATGATGTTGGCTGTAAGTTTGCTATATATAGACACTGTCTTGAGGAATTTCCCATATATTCCCATTTTTTTGTAGAGTTTTGAACATGAATGAGTGTTGGATTTTGTCAAAGGCTTTCTCTGCATCTATTGAGATAATCATGTGGTTTTTGGCTTTGCTTTTATTGATATGGTGAATGACATTGATTGACTTACGGATGTTGAACCAACCTTGCATTCCTGGGATGAATCCCACTTGGTCGTGATGAACAATCTTTTTGATATGTTGCTGTATCCAGTTGGCCAAGATCTTGTTTAATATTTTGGCATCTATGTTCATCAGCGATATTGGTCTGTAGTTTTCCTTTTTTGTTCTGTCCCTATCAGCTTTTTGTATCAGGGTGATGTTGGCTTCATAGAAGGTGGAAAGGAGTATTCCTGTTTCTTCAATCTTATGGAAAAGCTTAAGAAGTATGGGTACTAACTGTTTCCTGAACATTTTGTAGAATTCGTTTGTGAAACCATCTGGTCCAGGACTTTTGTTGTTGGTGAGATTCTTAGTAACGGTTTCAATTTCTTTGTCTGTGATTGGTGCATTTAGATTTTGTAGTTCTTCTTGGTTCAGTTTTGGAAGGGCATATGCTTCTAGGAATTGTTCCATTTCTTCCAGATTCTCTAGCTTGGTGGCGTATAGTTCTTTATAGAAGTTTCGCAGGATTCTCTGGATTTCTGTGGTGTCAGTTGTGATATCTCCTCCATCGTTTACAATTCTATTGATTTGAGTCTTCTCTCTTTTTTGTTTGGTGAGTCTGGAAGTTAGGCTTTTTGTATGCGGCATTTCACTGCTCCTAAGCTGACCTTTGTATTCAGACAGAGAGAGAATGGGAAGGTACTATAGCACTGGAACTATGATGCCCCCACATGAACAGTGACATTTATATGTGGCGCCAGGGTTTAGACCTGGAGTGTATGCAGGCATTGAAAGTGTGTATTGATGTTTCTCCATTAGAAATCTTGGTGTAAGGAGTCTGGCTGTACCGCAGCGGGTTAAGCGCAGGTGGCGCAAAGCACAAGGACTGGTATAAGGATCCCGGTTCGAACCCCGGCTCCCCACCTGCAGGGGAGTCACTTCACAGGCGGTGAAGCAGGTCTGCAGGTGTCTATCTTTCTCTCCTCCTCTCTGTCTTCCCCTCCTCTCTCCATTTCTCTCTGTCCTATCCAACAACGACAACAACAATAATAACTACAACAATAAAACAACAAGGGCAACAAAAGGGAATAAATAAATAAAATAAAAATATTAAAAAAAAAATTTTTTAAAAAGTTAAAAAAAAAAAAAAGTACAAGGACCAGCCTAAGGATCCCAGTTTGAGCCCGGGTTCCCCACCTACAGGGAAGTCGCTTCACAGGCGGTGAAGCAGTCTGCAGATTTCTCTCCTCCTCGTTGTCTTCCCCTCCTCTCTCTATTTCTCTCTGTCCTTTCCAATAATGACTACCACAATAAAACAAGGGCAACAAAAGTGAATAATTAAATAAATTTAAAAAAATCTTGATGTATAAATTTGCTAGATACTGTCATTAATTTATATATTCTTTTTTCTTTTAAATTTTTATTTTTTATAGCTCACTGTTTAAATTCAGTCCGATTCAGTCAAATTGGTAATTGGGCTAATTTATATATTCTATAATTTTGTCTGTATTTATTTTCTTTAATTTGTGAAAAGTCTGCTTTTTCTGTGTAGTAGCAATTTTCCTTGGTATTATTTTAAAATGTGTCATTACAATACATAAAGTTTATATTTTTTATTATTTACCAATTATGAATCATGATTAGTATCCTTATAAATAGCAACTTGAATTATGAATAAAGATGGTCTGCCTTTGGTTCTATATTTCACTATCGTCAAGGATAAATTAAATAAAATTGCAATCCAGAGGGCCAGGTGGTGGAAACCTGATTGAGTCCACTTTTTAAAATGCACACAGATCCAAGTTTAAGCCCCTAATCCTCACATGCAGCGGGAAACTTCACAAGTGGTGAAGCAGTGCTACAGGTATCTTTCCTTTTCTCTCACCCTCTCTACTTCCTTCCTTTCCCCTCACTTCTTCACTGGCCTATAAAACAACAAAGTATTTAATTAAAAAAAAACTTTAAGGGTTGGGAAGACAGCATAATGGTTGTGCAGAAAAACCATCATGCCTGAGGCTCTGCAGTCCCAGATTCAATCTCCAGCATCATCATAAGAACTAAGCAGTTTTCTAGACTCTCCCTTTCTCTGTCTCCCTCTCCCTTCTCTCCTTTTCCATCTGTATCTCTCCCGTTAATGTAAACAAATAAATAAAATTTAAAAAACTTTATTCAAAAGTGGCCACCTAGTTTAAGCCTTTTTATGCAGTTAATCTATAGCCAAGTGGCTTAGATCATAGAGCTTTTTTTTTTTTCAGTAAATGTATATTAAAATTTGATAGAAACATGTAGGAGTATTAAATAGCACCATGCACAAAATTCAACTCCAGGTGGTTCAAATCTAGGATATGAGACCAGAAACCAGCAAACACATATAGAAGAAAATATTGGTAGGCACTGACCCTTGCTTCAGAAATGTTTGTGAAGACTGAATTCAGCAAGGAAAACAGAAGTCAAAGTATACCAGTGACTATACATCTATCTGCAAAGCTTCTTCATAGTGAAAGGAAATATCACACAAATTAAAAGGCACCCTGCTAAATGGGAGGTCTTTACACATCAGACAGATTGCCAAAAAGTAAAACACACGAAGAACTTGCAAAACACAGCAGCAGCAATAACAACCACAAAATTTACAAATGGTAAAAATGTATAAATAGAATCTTCACAGAAAGTGATATCCTGAGACTGACAAAACAGGAAAATAAAACGTTCAAGTCATTGATTATCAAAGAAATGCAAATAAAAATAAGCATAAGATACCAATGTACAGCTGTGATTATGTTCTATGTTAGACCCAAAATCAAGTGCTGTTGAGGATGCGGTGAAAAAAAATGAATATATTTACTTTGTTGGTGGTAATGTCACTAGGGAAAACACTGTGGAAAACAAACTGCGAGTCGTCAGAACATTAGAATGGATTTATATGATGGTTTGACAATTCTTCTCCTGGAAATTTACCTAAGGAAAACAAAAAAAAATATGTCCAAAGATATATATGCATATTTATGTTCACAGAAGCACTATTTGTACTATTCCTAACTTGGATACAACCCAGATGTTCAACGATACATGAGTGGGTGAGTATGAAATACCAGTCATCAGTAAGAGATGATGAAATCTCCTTTGCCAAATCTTGGATGTAACCTGAAGAAATTATGTTAAGTAAAATAAGTCAGGAAGAGATGGAGAAATTCTGTATGACTTCATAACTGTGAGTTAAATAAAAAAATAAAGTCAAAACACAAGGTGAAAGTTGGACTGGATGTGATTTGCTGCAGCAAAGTAAAGGACTGGGGACATTTTTGGATTTTGGATATGAAACACAGTATTTTAAAGTTGTATTTTGTCACTCACCTTTAATTTAGGAATTTTTACTTAATATAATTTTATTAATGATTTAACAATGGTTTAAAACATGATAATGTTACAAGGGTAGAGTTCTATGCTGCACCTGACACAGGAATTCTGTTACATGTTTTCCTTGTTAAGTGTCAATTATCTGTAACAATTCTTAGGCTAAGTAACAGACATCATTAAAAACCAAACTCTGAATATAAAGACTAGTTCAAAGGAAAACTCATTCTGACCATTCTAACATATATTTTAATTAATTTATATATTTTTATTTATCTTTAGTTTTTTTAATATTTATCTCCTTCTGTTGCCCTTGTTGTTTTATTGTTGTAGTTATTATTGATGTCATTGTTGTTGGATAGGACAGGGAGAAATGGAGAGAGAAGGGGAAGACAGAGAGCAGGAGGGAAAGAGAGACACCTACAGACTTGCTTCACCACCTGTGAAGCGACTCCTATGCAGGTGGGGATCCTTCTGCTGGTCCTTATGCTTTGCACCACGTGCTCTTAGTCCACAGCCCTACTGTGTGACTCCCTTATGTTTAGTTTTTATTACCACTAGGATATTGCTGGGGCTCTTTTTCCCATACAAAGAATCAAATATTGCCAGCAGACATTTTTTTCTAGTGCTTTTTTCTTTTTGATAGACATTGAGAGGGAAAGAATATATGGGAAGAGATATCTCTAGTACTGTTTTAACACTGATGATGCTTATTCCATAGGTGGAGACTAGGGTCTTGAACCTGGTCTTGTGCATGGCCATGTGTATACTCTACTGGGTGCACCATCACTGGCCCCCTAATAATATTTTTTTAAAAAAGAAAAAATTTCATAGTACACAGTGATTGTCCCTGAAACTATATCAGTTTCATGCTGCCAGCATATAGATATTCAACTAGAATCCCCCAATTTGTCAAACTTTCATTAAAGATTCTACAACTACCAACACGGAAAAAAAAAAAAAAATGACTCACATGCAAAGCCAAGTAGAAAAGAACTGCATGTTTCTATTTCTGTTTCAGCAAGTTTTCATTTCCCTAACTCGTAATTTTAAATAAAAATCTACATACAGCTTAATGTTTCAAATTGACTGACGAAATCTTATAAAGAAAAATTCCAAGATCAAGCATTTAAATTATGCTAAAATTACTCCAGCAATGCTACCAGAGGCAGATACAATTAAATGAGTGTTATACCTGGAGAATTTCAACATACTCTGGAATGAATCCCTCAAGGATATGGTAGTAAATACAATCTTGTCATTTGTATTTCTTTTCAGTAAAGGCAGATACACCAGAATACTATGTAAATGCAAATAAATGAATATGAAATTTTGGAAGAATTTGGGAATCCCTCTGCAGTTTCCAGAGGGCCCCTAGAGCTTTATTTAAATACACATGTTTAAATTGCAGGGTCTTTGCATTACAAGAAAATAAAACTACTTGTCTGATATAGATTTTACTTCATTATTAAATTTAAGAAATAATAACTATTTCTTTTTCAATACAGTTATGCAGAAAAATAATACTAAATGTTTGTAATATCAATCTTAGTAGTAATACAGAACCTGTTACAATTAGAATACCAGTCATCATTGCATAGTTAAGTTTCTTTTTTTATAAGCTGAGAACAATTGTCAATATTGTCCTTTATATTAATGGACATCTCCTCAAGAAGACATATATGAATATGAAATATATGCAAAGACATATATTCTCAAAGACATATATTCTCCTCAAGAAGACATATATGAATATGAAATATATGCAATTCATATATTCTTTTAAGAGCCTTCTCTGCCATGAGTGAGAACTATGTGTAAACCTGGCTGCCACCCCACCACACTGTAGGAATCTTCAGTACTGTGGTATCTCTAACTGAAGTAAAAAAAAAAATAAGGCATGCCCTGAGTATTGAATCCCCAAGAAGGACCAAAATGAAAAAAGAAATAGAAAACAAATAGTTTTCATTCATTTTAACTTACTAAGCTCATGTGGGAAAAGGGAAGTTAGTAATAAACAATTCAGTTGATTGTAATTATTTAGCAATTATGGCATCTTTTAAAGTATGTGAGTCTCTTGGGTCCCAGTAGTGGCACACCCAGTGAGATTCCAAGCACAGAGCCTGGGGACTGTGGTGGTGAAGCATTTGGTTAAGTGCAGGTGTTATCAAGAACAGGGATCAAGGATCAAGTTTTTGAACCTATATTCATAGGTGTGAAGCTTAAGGAGTGGTGGAGCAGAGCTGTAAATCTCTCTCTCTCTCTCTCTCTCTCTCTCTCTCTCTCTCATTCTCTCTCTCCCTCCCCTCTCCTTCCCTCCCCTCTCTTCCTCCCTCCTCCCTCCCCCTTCCTCTCACCTATTTCTCCATCTCTGTTTTTCCCTACCTCTGTAAGAAAATAAACAAAAGATTAAACAAAGATCACTGGGAGTGGTGGAATCATTGTGCCAACACCAAGTCCCTGTGATAACATTGGTGGCAAAAAGGAAACAAACAAAAACCAAAAACTTCAGATTCTGCAAAAGAGATATGCTGAAAGGGTTCGAGAATATAATCACAGATTTTTTACAGAAATGAAGAAAAATTTTCACATGAACAAATAAAAGGAAGATAACATGATCCTAATTGATGATAGACTATTTTAGAAAAAATATATGTTGTTAAGATAGTTTTCTACTCATAATGAAAATTAATAAAACTGTCAGAAAAATGACAAGATGGTCAATAATATTAGATAATGAATAACTGAAGTAGAATAACATGATATGCTATATTTGCACACATCATTTGCACATAACTATAAAAAGAAAACATTTGAAAGGGGAGATCTTGAGAGAATTAAATTGACTTAATTGTGTCATTTCTATGATATTGAAATCCCTTTTTTTTTTCATCTTATTAGGCAGTTAGTGGTTTACAGTATAGTTGTTGACATATGGGTACATGAATATACCAAGACCTTTTTTATACCCTCTTAACCCTCCCTTGCCAGACTTTGCTTTGATACAGTACACACTATCCCATTCAGGTTTTGCTTTGCATTTTCATTCCTGGATTTGGTTCTTAAGCTTCACCTAATCACGCGGTATATGCCCATCTCTTTTTAAACTCTCTCATGTAACGTGTCTCAAGTTCTATACAAGATGAAGCAAAGGATTAGACTTTACAAATTATGACTGTCTCTCTCTTCTCACTACTACTTTCTTTCTTTCTCTCTTTCTCTTTCTTTATCCCTTCCTTCTTTCCTTTCTTTTTTTCTTTCTTTTATTATTATTTTTATTTATAAAATGGAAACACTAACAAAACCATAGGATAAGAGTGTACAACTCCACATAATTCCCACCAACAGAACTCCTTATCCCATCCCCTCCCCTGATAGCTTTCCTATTCTTTAACCTTCTGGGAGTATGGACCCAAGGTCATTGTGGGAATGCAGAAGGTAGAAGGTCTGGCTTCTGTAGTTGCTTCCCCGCTGAACATGGGCTTTGACAGGTGGATCCATACTCCCAGCCTGCCTCTCTCTTTCCCTACTGGGGTGTGGTGCTGTGGAATCAGAGCTCCAGGACACATTGGTGGGGTTGTCTGTCTAGGATACCCAATCACCTACCAATGGAATAAACAACAACAGTTAATTTTGGTCAACTTGAAGAAGGAGGAGGGAAAAGGGACACATATATAATAACAATAATAATAATAATAATAATAATAATAATAATAATAATAATAATGTAAAATAGAGTGAAACACCCTAACAGTCAGCTTGCTGCTTGGACCACTTAGATTGGCTGCAGGTAGCCTGAGGAAAGATAGCAATTAAAAAAAAAAAAAAAAACACACCTCCAGGTAGCCTTTCCCAGGCAGGGCTGAGGCTCTCATTCTTCAGGTATTTTGTCTCAAATAGAGCTCCAGCAACCTAAAAAAAAGAGAAAGAAAACATAAAGAAAAAGGCTTGCAATGATACCCCTGATGAGCCAGAAATCTTGATAAAGAAAACATCACAGCAGGAAGCCTGCTAGAAGCAGCTGACAAGCTCCTGGGAGCTAGTTCTGGGGTGGGGAGGTGAGTTTAGAAACAATAAAGCCAAGGATTTTCCTTTCTTTGTACTTTTGGCCTGTTTGCCAGCCCAAGAGTGGGTTATAGGACTTTTTTTTTTTTTGGTGTCAACCTGACCACTCCTTGTTTTCCTTCCTATCAAAGGTCCAGAATCCTATCCTCTCCAGAGAATCCCAGGTTGTAAGCTACTGCATTTGAAGTTCATACCAGGTGTTGTTTCTAAGTCCAGGTCTTGGCTCCACACCCTTAAAAAAAATCATTATCATCTATTTTCTTTTTTTGCCTCCACAATTATTGTTGTTACCCTTGTTTTATTTTTATTATTGTTGTAGTTATTACTGTTGTTGTTGTTGATGATGATGATGATGTCCTTGTTGGATAGAAGAGAAAGAAATAGAGAGAAGAGGGGGAGAGAAATATGGACACCCCCAGACCTGCTTCATTGACTGTGAAGCGACTCCCCTCTAGGTAGGGAGCCGGGCTCAAATCAATCGGGTCTTCCTTTCTTTCTTTCTTTCTTTCTTTCTTTCTTTCTTTCTTTCTTTCTTTCTTTCCTCTTTCTTTCTTTCTTTCTTTCTTTCCTCTTTCTTTCTTTCTTTCTTTCTTTCTTTCTTTCTTTCTTTCTTTCTTTCTTTCTTTCTTTCTTTCTTTCTTTCTTCCCCACCATAATTATCACTGAGACTTATGTCTCACTGTTCCAGTGGCCATTTTTTCCCTTTCTTTTAATAGTAGAGATGAGGAAAGAGGAAAAAGAAGAGACATTACAGCACTGCCTTGGTTCTTAGGAAGCTCCCTCTTCATCCAAATGCTGACCTGGTGCTTAAACCCCAGGTGTTTGTGCATAATAACATATATTACTGGGTATGCCACCACTCAATCCCACAGACTATTTCCATATCTTATTTCTGTATTACCACCTGTTAAAAAACACAAGTTAATATTTCTTCTGTCCTTAGGGATTACTTGCTTTACCCAAAACAATGACACCTGGTTTTTAGAATAGTTTTATCTCCTCCATTAATATCAGACAGTTTGGACTTCTTTGATCTGACTATCTAAATTCTAATGGATAGATTAGTTTTCCTTCTTTATGCTCAGTTCTATACAGATATTTCTTTTTTGTTTGTTTTTCTATACAAATATTTCTCAATTTGAGTTTTCTGGTTACATGCTTCTGTTAGGATACAAAATTAACAACAAAAATGTTTAGTTCTAAATTAAACCCCTAGTCAATTAATTTTAAAATTACCTAAACTTGAATGCCATTTTGTGTGTATGTATACATTAAAATTTTATCTTCTTTTTTTTATATTGGACATAGATATTCAGAAATCAAGAGAGGAAGGGGGACATAGGGATGGATAAAGACAGAGACACCTGCAACTCTGCTTCACCACTTGCAAAGCTTTCCCCATCCAGGTGGGGGCCAGGAGCTTAAACCTGAGTTCTTGTGCATTGTAACATGTGTGCTTAACCAGGTGCTCCCTCATCTGGCCCCGTTTAAATATTAGTTTATTTTATTTTTACTATTTTATTTTATTTTATTTTATTTTATTTTATTTTATTTTATTTTATTTTATTTTGAGAAGGAAGGTTAAATACAGAATAAAGACCAGAGCCCTTCTCAGCTCTAGTTTATGGTGGGGCTAGGGATTGAACCAGAAACCTCAGAGCCTTGGCATTAAAGTCTTTTGCATCACCATTATGGTCTCTCCCCAGGTTGAATGTCATTCTTTTTGTTTGTTTGTTTTAATTTTCTTTTTTTTTTTTTTTTTTTTTTTACCAGAGTACTGCTCAGCTCTGGATTATGGTGATGTGGGGCATTGTACTTGGTACCTTAGAGCCTCAGGCATGAGAGTCTTTTTGCAAAATCATTATGCTACACACCCTCACCTGCTCAAATGCCATTCTTCTTTTTTTTTATTTATTTATTTTCCCTTTTGTTGCCATTGTTGTTTTTTATTGTTGTAGTTGTTGTTGTTGTTGTTATTGATGTCATCCTTATTGGATAGGACAGAAAGAAATGGAAAGAAGAAGACAGAGAGAGGGAGAGAAAGATAAACACCTGCAGACCTGCTTCATTGCCTGTGAAGGCATTCCCCTGTAGGTTGGGAGCCAGGGGCTTGAACCGGGATCTGTAAGCCGGCCCTTGTGCTTTGTGGCACGTGAGCTTAACCCGCTGGGCCACCGTCCGAATGCTCCAAATGCCATTCTTAAGTAATGGTCTTGCTCATCATACAGAGTCAAATTTAATTTAAATATTTCATCTTAGGACATAAACAGAACTCTTGAAAAATAATCAGCTTTACATTAGCTGTGGCTGGTTATTATTTATAAGTTTTTTTTTACCTATTTAGAATCAAGCTAGTGTTTTTTTAAATTCATTTTATATCTGTGGTTTTTTTTCTTTTAATCACTCAAATGTTACGTGATATTAGAAGAAAACGACAAGCTCAAAATGTTGTACCAAGTTCACCAAGACTTCTGAAGTAAGCCTGATATTTTAGTCAGTGCCATTGAGGTCATCTATTCTATTCTTCAGAAGAAGAGGAGACAATCTACAGGACTTCTAGAGTGAAAGGTAGATAGCATAATGGTTATGCAAACAGACATTCAAGCCTGATGTTCCAAAGTCCCAGGTTCAATCCCCAACACCATTATAAGTGAGAGCTGAACAGTGCTCTGGTAGGGAAAAAAAACAAAAAAACAATAACATGAGTCCTTCTGTTCTCCATGGCTGGATGCCTAGGCTTGAAATAATCCCTTTATTATGCCTTATTCATTTTGTACAACTTTCTAAGTTACTTTTTAATTTGCTAGATACAATGCTTCCAAATTTATGACTTATTTAAAAATGCTAGTGAGATCCTTACAGAATTCTTAAAACCATAATTGATAATAGGTAAATCTGATATATTACAGTGTGTGAAGCCCCAGATTAAAGCCACTGGTTGTTGGCTTTCTGGCTGGGTGATCTCCAGCAGAAAGGCAACCAACTGGTTCTTTCTCTTTTGCTCAAGGGACGAAAAACGAAGTAAAGACACCGGGGAGACTGAAGCGTGCTCAGATCTAGTTTATTAGCAAGTGGGCAAGAGTTTAAATAGAAAACCAAACAAAGAACATATTTCAAACATGTCAGGAATTACAGGTTTCTTAAAGGTCAGCTTGCCCCTATGGTAGGGGGCTGGTATGACAGGAATTGATGAGATACATAAAGGTCAAGACAATTATTCTCCATGATGCAAGCAACTTAATTATCCACAGGTATCTGAGCGATACATAGGGGTTAAGTCAGCAGGGTGAGATAGGGTAAAGATAAAGAGAGCATGGTAGGTATCAATGTTATGAGGAAATAAAGTTTGGTGCTTCACTGACTATTGTCAGAGAGGTGTGTGATGGAGTATGCTTTCTCTAGTGATCAGAAGTGGGGTGGCTGTGTGAACTCTGGGTGACTATGTGAACTTTGAATGAACTGCAAGGCAGGCAGCCATGTGGCCTGCAGTTAATGGAGAGAGGCAGTGAGGTCTCCGTGGGCTTGAGAGTCAGGAAGGGAAGAACTTAGTCTGAGAGATGGTTTCTCCTCTTTGCTCACTTTGGTTGAGAGAGACTAACAAGAGGGTATCTTCTCAGACCTCCATCCAAGGATGGGGGTAGTTCTCCCTAAGCTCTATCAAGCTTACAAAGAGCCCCAACAACTGGTCCCCATCTGCAGGGTGGGAAAGTTTCATCAGTGGTGAAGCAGGGCTGAAGGTGTCTCTCCTTTCTTTCTCACCATCTATCTGTCTGTATCTGATAATAAAAAAGTAATTTAAAAATATGATATTATTACTAAATTATTACTATTGCTATTAGAACTAGTAGCAATAGTAATATTTTTAAAACAGCAAGACTTTAAATGTACTGGTAATTAACACAAGAAGTCAAACAAGCAAGACTGCAATTATTTTTTCCACCATAGCTAATGCTGGGGTTTGGTGCCTGCCCTAAAAATCTGTTGCTCACAGCAGCCAGTCCCCCTTGCCCACCCTTGACAGGGCAGAGGGAGTTGAGAGGTGAGGGGAGATAGAGAGGGTGAGAGAGTCTACAAATTATTATATTATGTGGCAACAAAAAGGAATATCATTGTATCCTTTGGGATAAAGTGGGTGGAATTGGAGATTATGCTCAGTGATGCAAGTAAGGAGGTGAAGAACAACTACTGAATGGTTTCACTCATATATAGAACATAAACAATTAAACCTAGAAATGTAAAAAATAAAATGTCAACCACTTTTTAAGACTGTGGGAACACTATAGTGGTTATCTATTTGGAGTGAAGAAGGAGACACAGAACTTTGGTGATGGGAGTGGTGAAATAAATTGAAAAAAATCACGCACAAAAGAGAAAGAGGAGAGAGAGAGAGAGGAGAAGGAAGAGGAGAAGGAGGAGGAGGAGGAGGAGGAGGAGGAGGAGGAGGAGGAGAATGGGGAGGAGAAAGAAAAATAGACAATTGCAGACCAGCTTCACAATCCATGAAGCATTTGCACTGCAGGTAGGGAGTGGGGGCTTATACCAGGTACTTCACACATGGTGATATTTGTGCTTAACTGGGAGTACCATCGTCTGGCCCAGAAGAATTGCAATATTTGGATATACTTTATTTTATATACATTTAATTTATTAAATTATTACTGCTAAGTGTTTTGCAGTATTTTATAAAATTATAAGATTTTAGAAGTATAATTTCATATTGAAACACAGTGTAAAAAATAGAACTCACTTGAATATTTATTCAGAAAAAAAAGCATGCTTCATAATCCCCTGTCAGTTTCCAGATCCTGAAACGGAATGGAAAATTGTGAGTTGTGCACTCGGAAATAATTCTAAAATAAATACAAGAGATAGACAGCTGACCTTAGAGAGGAGAATAAATATGTTCTGTGGGCATAAAGCAGTGCAATTAAAGGGGTAAAAGTTAAAAAAAAAAAAAAAAAAAGAAAGAAAGAAAGACAGTACTCAGGACCAAGTGCAAGATGATGGAGGATGTCCTTTGGTGGTAGGTGTGGCACAATGACAGATCTTAGATCTTAGGGAAATAAGACACAGTATTCATGTGATCATTGTCTTGTAAGTCATTATTTTCCCTAGTGATTATTTTTACAAATCAAATCATTTAGTTGTCTGGACTAGAGAAAATGAATGTATGTGAAGGTAGAAACAGAGATACTCTAAAGATGGATGGACCACATCCAGCATTGCAACTTATGTCCAAGAGATCTAACTGTCCTAATGGCACAGGAATACAACTACAAGCAAACATCGTAGACAGGGAGTGATTAAGCCAGATTTTATTTCATTGGGGAGAGTCATGTGTTTGCAGATTACAGAGGAGAGGAAAATAAAAAACGTATTTTAATACTCCAGACTGGTACTACTAGATAGATGCTTCTAGAAATATGAACAAAAGAAGATAGAGTCTTAGACATTTAGAGAATAACTGATAGGGAGTATAAATCAGCTTCATGGGCCAGGTAGAAGCACACACAGTTTAGTGCACATAGTATGAAGCACAAGGACCTGTACAAGGATCTGGGTTTGAAGCCCCCCTACCCTGAGAGGTGGACGCTTCACAAGCTGCAAAGCAGGTCTGCAGGTGTCTCTCTGTCTCTTTCCCTCTCTACCTCCCCCTCCTCTCTCAATTTCTCTCTGCCTGCCCAATAAAATGCCAAGAATGACCACCGGGAGCAGTGGATTTGTAGTACTGGCACCAGGCCCCAGCAATAACCCTGGAGGTGGAAGGAAGGAAGGGAGGGAGGGGGGGAAGAAGGCAGGAAGAAAGGAAGGAAGGAAGGAAGGAAGGAAGGAAGGAAGGAAGGAAGGAAGGAAGGAAAGAAGGAAGGAAGGAAGGGAAGGAAGGCAAGAAGGATGTATAGAAAAATTTTTAAAAATTATCTGGATATAGGATTATTGTGCCTTGGCTGGGGATACAAAGCAGCTAACCAAGATTTTCAAGACTCAGATTTGGGGTACTAATTTTCTATGGTTTTATAACTAAAATAGTGATCACTAGAGGAAGAACATTTTTGAAAAGAGCGAGATATATTTAAAATCCTCAAATCAAGGTGTGCCATGACTAGTCAAATGAAGATTTCACCTAACAATGACATGTACATATATCATTCATAATATATGGATGCTTCAAATTTATCAGCATAGAGAGGACATTGCAAACTTCACAGCTGAGAAACCTTCCCAAGTCTGATAGAGGGAGAGCCCTCATGCTGAGTCAAGAGGACAGCAGCAGTTAAAGACTGGAAGAAAAAAATAAACCCTGAAAAAGAAATCTATTCAGATTCTTTGTCCACTTAATCTTTTCACTTTTCTCACTTGTTGATGTGTGGTGTTTTAAGTCAGTTTAAGAGGAAAGTATAGCAGTGTTCCTTATGTCCCCTGTGCCCTCACAAGTACATTCTCCCCATTATCAACATCCTCCAGGAGAGTTAAACAAATGTTATAGCTGGTGAACATACAATAGGCATCATTATCACAGTCTACACTAAAATTATCCTTTGGTGTTTTAAATACAATGGTCTTGAAGGAATTAAAAAAAAATGCATCATGCATCTCCATTACCTAAAATGCTCAAAATCCTATTTTGAGTACATTCCCACAAGTTTTATATTTAGCGCATCCTTCCCCATTTTATTCATCCTTACAAATCACTATTTTACTTTCTTTCATTGTGCTCCTGTCCCCCAGAAAGTCAGAGTTGTAATCATATGAAATATAACATTTCAGGGTTGGCTTCTGCCACTTCATAATATGGATCTAAGATTCCTGCATACTAGGCTGGATACATACTGTACATACAGCATAACAGTTATGCAGAAGATTTTCATGCCTAAGGCACTGAAGGTCCTCAATTCAATCCCTAGCACCACCATAAGCCAGAGCTGAGCAGTGATGTGGTATCTCTCTTTCTCTCCCCCCCTCTCTCACACACGCATACACGCATTAGGAACAATAATAAACATGTTAAAATTAAGATTTTCTGCATATTTTATTTACCGTTTGAAAAACGTGATTTGCTTCCAGTTTTTGAAAAGCATCAATGAAGCTGTTGTATCATTTGTGTAGCAGTTTTGCACTGACATATTTTGAAATTCTTTGGGTCAGTGCCTAGCACCACACTTAAGGATCAGATGGTTGTAACATATTTTCAACAAAAGAAATAACCATCAAAATTCTTTGCAAAATGGTGGTAGCATTTTTGCATCCCCACCAACACTGAAAAAGAGTTCCTGTCATTTCACATCCTCATAGCATCTGTTGTTGTCAGAGTTACAGATTATGACCATTCTAATAGCACTTTAGTGGCACTACAGTGTTTTGATTTGCCTTTCCCAGGTACAGATGATGTGGGACATCTATCCATATGCCTATTGCCGCTTACATTTCCCCTGTGGTGAAATGCCTTTTTAGGCCTATGGTACAATTTTTAACTTTTAAGAATACTGTATTTGTGAAAGAGAGAGGAAGAGATGATAGATGAGAGAGAGAAAGAGAGAGAGAGAGAGAGAACTCAGAACACTGTTGCTCAGCTATGCCATTTGACATTGTTGGTAGCTGAAACTGGGACTTTGGACAAATAAACTTTGTGTTCTAACACACTGAACAATCTCCCCAGCTCTTTTATTCATTGACTCTTATCAATTCCTTTTTTTTTTGCTTTATTGGGGGATTAATGTTTTATCAATTCTTTGTATATGTCATAATATCATTTTTAGTAAGATGTGTCTTGGAAAATATGAAAGAAAGCAAAAGGGCGAGATAAAAAGAGTTTCTTCATGAAGGCTGTGAGTAGCTTCTTTTAGCTTGAAGGTGGCAAATAGAACAGAAAGTAATCTTTGATAAAGGCTGTTAAACAGCTTAGTGACATCTACAACCCTAAGCATGGAATGAGACAAAGAAAACGGATGCATGTATGGGAGAGAGAGAGAGAGAGAGAGAGACTGCATACAAGAGCAGTGAACACAATCTAAGGATGAAGATTTGATTTTGCTATCAATGGAGAGCAAAACAAGTATTCAGTCAGAAAAGTGACTCAGAGCTGAATCCTTCCATTTTATTTCTAAGTACAGTTAACTCCTGATTACACTGAGTCTTGTTAATATAATTAAGCATTTTCAAATGAGCTGCTGAGCACTTCCAAAGAATTCAGACAAAGGTTGCAAAAATTTATGGTCTCCGTCTTCACAGGTACCATCAGCACTGCTTGTAAATCCCTTACTTACCCCTCATCATCGCTGTTTTTTTCTTTTTTTTCCCTTTCCCTTCAAAAATCCTCATCCTGCAGTTCTTGATATAGAAATTCTAGAGTACCATCTTTGTTTCACAACAGTCTAAACTCAGGTGAAATAAAAATAGATTTTAAAATAATGCTTCTGTGCAACAGCAATTGAACCTAAACAAATGAGATGTCTTTTAAGTTTTAATGATCACCACAAATATAGGCTTTTTGAAGGGAGAAAAAAAATGATTCTGTTTTATGTGACACATACGATGCTGCTGCCTGACTGCTTTATTATTATAAGACCTGCTTTTATCTTATAAAGATCAATTAAGAACAAAAATCACGTAATGCTAAATCACCAGTGTAAGCAGTAAACTGTTCTCAGCTCACTGCAATTACGCAACCTTGACAATGATGAAAATTTGCTCCATGCTATATTGGTTGACACAGGCTAATATTTTACTGAAGAGCATGCAATCAAACACCTTATAAAACCACAATGTACCTGTCAAAATGCTAAACATTGCAATCATTCTAAGATACTGTCCAGTTTAATAAACTCATTTTGTCATTTCATTGGAATTAAGAAAGAAGCAGAGGCAACTGTCATTTAACCTAGAGATCTTTAGTGTCACCGACTGATGTAGACTCTCTAAGTCTAAGTTGTAAGTTTAAAGTGATATTCTAAGTTGATAGAAGACATACACTATGCCAGCAACTACTAAATTATTTGTTTTTATAAACAGAGGCAGAGATAGATAGATGATGGTAGATAAATGATAGAAAGATAGATAAATAGATGATGAATAGATAGATACTAGATAGAATAGATGATAGATAGGTAGAAAGAAAGATAGAAAGAAAGAAAGAAAGAAAGAAAGAAAGAAAGAAAGAAAGAAAGAGAGACAGACAGACAGATAGATAGATACATAGGTAGATACCAGGACTGAAGTATCCTTTAATGCAGTGGAGGGTCAGGTTTGACTTGGGTCACATTCACAGCAAAGCATCTCCAACCACTAAACGGCTACAAACCAGAAAAATATGGAGGAAAAGTAAAATTTTAAGACTTTCTTATCAAGTGTATTCACTGGAGTCTCTAACATCAACTCGATCAGTTAGAATGACTAGTGGTATCTGAAATGATACAATTTGATGTTGACATTCAGCACCAGAATATCCTTTCCCCTTCTGGCCTACAGTGGAGTTGATCTTGTTCTGATCATTCTACTTCCAGCAATTGACTTTCAGAAGCCTTCAACTTTCAATGCAAGGACAGAAGTTGGAGAGATGCTCACCTAGTAGATTGTTGACCTTGCCATAAGAGCCATCCAGGTGTGAGTCTTGGCAGTACACAGAATTACTATGACTCTGGATAAAGCTTCAATAGTGTGGTGTCTCTCCTCTGTTTGTCTATGATGGGGGAGAGGAGTGGGGAGAGTATACCAAAATATGTAAATAAGAAAGCATAGCTATATAACTTGAACTGATGAGCATAGGCTAACTGATATACTTCAGAATCTCAGAAGTGGTTACCCAGTTTAGCAATGTCTGAGTCATACACATGAGAAAAAGGAAAAGAACTTACCTTCATTAAAAACCTACCACTTATAAGAAGTTGTAGAGCCTCACCAGAACTTTTTCAATTAGAGCTAATTTAAGAGAGAGGAACTTTCTGTGCAGCCCAGGGTCCCAACTCCCTTCAGTAGCTAGTACTGTCTCATAATCAACAGCAGTGTTTATGTGATTAACCCTCTTGTTCTTGGGATAGAGCACATTTGAGTCTTTTGTATTTCTAACTAAAAGAATGAGTAATACAAAGAATAAGACCAAGTTAATGAGGACTATGCCTATGAACCCTGAAAGCATATGCCTGGCATGACTCATAAGACAAAATTTCAATCCTAAAATATCTATTATCCTTCCTAGTTGGGGGACAAGAAGGATAATACTGTGACACCCAGAATAAATCTTATCCCCCAGGAATCAGCTTGCAATCACATGAAGGAAATACTGATATCATTTTTTTAAATAGTTTAATGTTTTTGGATAGAAATTTGAAAGAAAAAAAAAAGCATGTTCTTACAAAATTTAGAACACTTCATGTTAGCCAGTGCTGATTTTTATTTCTCTAGTATAAGAAATCTCCAGACTATTTTCAGCAGGGATTAAAATAATTCACATTTTCATCGGTAGTGTATAAGTGTTTCTCATTCCCCACATCTTTACCAGTACTTGTTTCTCTCAATTCTAATGTAGGGCATTCTCATAGGTGTAAAGTAGTATTTTATTGTTGTCTTTATTTTAATTTGTCTAATAATCAATGACTGCATATTTTCATGTCTGGAATACTACTTCCCACGACGCAAAATGTCAACTTCAACTAAACCAAATACAGAGATATTAGACCAGAAACCATCAAATGCATGGAGGAAAACATTGGCAGAATGCTTGCTAATGTTTGCTTCACAAACAGCTTTGAAGAATGCAGTCCAACAGCAAGGAAAACAAAAACAAAAAAATAAACCAGCAGAACTAAATCAAACTGAAAAGCTGCTTTATTGCAAATGGAACCATCATGCAAACAGAAATGCACCTTACTACATGGGAAAATAATTTGACATACCATATATCAGATGAAAGGTTAATAACCAAAATAAATATAGATCCAACTATACTCAGTGACAAAGAAAAGAAAAATAAACAAACAAACATCCTGTTTAAGGTAGTTTCTTAATCCTTCTGCTCAAAAGGACTGATCAGAGTTGTGTTACTTTCAGTCAAAACTCTTTTAACTCTTGTATGTTTCTCTGGTGTGTGCCTCTAGACTTCGGTGAGAAATCTAATTCACTTTAAAATTATATTTCTTATTAGGTACCATTTTTTATTTTATTTAAGAAAGGATTAATTAATAAAACCATAAGGTAGGAGGGGTATAACTCCACACAATTCCCACCACCCAATCTCCATAACCCACCCCCTCCCCTGATAGCTTTCCCATTCTCTATCCCTCTGGGAGCATGGACCCAGGGTCTTTGTGGGTTGCAGAAGGTGGGAGGTCTGGCTTCTGTAATTGCTTCCCCGCTGAATATGGGTGTTGACTGGTTGGTCCATACTCCCAGTCTGCCTCTCTCTTTCCCTAGTAGGGTGTGTCTCTGGGGAAGCTGAGCTCCAGGACACATTGGTGGGATCTTCAATCCAGGGAAGCCTGGCCAGCATCCTGGTGGCATCTGGAACCTGGTGACTGAAAAGAGAGTTAACACATGAGGCCAAACAATTTGTTGAGCAATCATGGGCCCAAAGCTTGGAATAGTGGAGAGGAAGTGTTAGGGGGGTACTCACTGCAAACTCTAGTGTACTTCTGCTTTCAGGTATATATTTTGCAGTAGTTTATGGATATGTGTGAACATAAGCTCTCTCTCACAGAAACTGGTGTATATCTAGGTTATGGGACTTTGTTAGAAAGTGAACCACCTGAGATGAAATTAGAGTGTACTATAAAAGGAAAGGTCTCACCCGAGTAATGAAGCTGAAGGATTGTCATTCCACACGTGAAGTCTCTGGACACAGTCTGAGGTGAAGCATGTTGAGGTGGCAATCGTTGTGTTGGTTAGGTTGTGATCGGCAGATGCAATATTATTTGGTATGGATTGGGAGAGTCATAAGGTAAAGTGGGCCCTATCCAAGGGTTCCAGGACTGGGGGAAGTAGGGGCTCTATAGTGGAGATGTGAGGTTCCTGCTGTCTTAGGGTTCAAAAAGACAATCGATAGTTAATGTTATCATCACATTATTTGGTAATTGGGTTAACTTTGAAAAGTCCTTTTGTTATGGTTTGCTGTACAGTATCTTGTATATAGCTGTGATATTGGATGCTTCTAATCTACTTGGTCTAGGCTTTTGAGAGAGTCAGCATATCAAATACACAGCCTATATATTAAAAAGATTCAGTTTGTGTTTTGAAAAACTTTGAGACATACAATTGATTTTCCCCCTCTCATATTGATTAACTACTGATTTATATGTCTACATTTTGCTAGGAGTGTACATAAACACCATTCCCACCACCAAAAGACTGTAACCCATCCCTCCCTCCCACCCATTCCCACCCCCCACTGTCCCAGGAAGCTGCATGTCTACCCTTCACCACAGGGTTTTTACTTCCTCTCATATTGATTAACTACTGATTTATATGTCTACATTTTGCTAGGAGTGTACATAAACACCATTCCCACCACCAAAAGACTGTGACCCATCCCTCCCTCCCACCCATTCCCATCCCCCACTGTCCCAGGAAGCTGCATGTCTACCCCTCACCACAGGGTTTTTACTTTGGTGCCCTACTTACAATTTGATCAGGTCCTGATTTTAGTTTCCCTTTCAGATCTTCTTAGTCAACTTCTGTTGATGAGTCTTAGGTACTATTTTTATGAACATTACCAACTAAAGTACTTTTCTGGTCCAGAGAGAGGGGCAAGAGAATGAGATCCAGGATTATTGGATAGATCAGGACAATCAAGTGGGTTGGAATAGTAGTTAATTATGACACATTAAAATATCAAAGGCAATAGAGTATATTTTGGAGGGTAGGTAGTACAAAAATACAACATTAAATAAACCTGCGGGGTGGCATTGGTACACTGGGTTAAGCACACATAGTACAAAGCACAAGTACCCACATAAGGATCCCAGTTTGAGATCCTGGCTCCTCACATGCAGGGTGGTCGCTTCACAGGAGGTGAACCAGCTCTGCAGATGTTTCTCCCTCTCTATCTTCCTCTTCCCTCTCAACTTCTCTGCATTCTACCCAAAAAGTAAATATAATGAAAAAATGACCTCAAGAGCAGTGGATCTGTAGTGCAGGCACTGAGCCCCAGAAATAAATCTGGAGGCAAAAATAAGTAAATAAACAAACAAACTTAGGCTGCAGAAATGTTGAAATATAGGATGTGTAGTACATCTAACATAGATGTGAAGAGAAAGGCTATATTCATAACAACCTGACAACTTTCTTTTGTTCTTACACTTAATGTATAATTTTAAAACATTATTTTTAATTTTAATTTATTTCTTAATGCCACTAGGGTTATCTCTAGGGATCATTCCCTGAAGGACAAATCTATAGTTCTAGGCAGCCACATTGCTCCTCTGTTTATTTCATAAGACAGAGAGAAATTGAGAGAGTAGAAGGAGATAGGAAGGGAGAGAGGAAGAGAGACACCTGCTGCTTCACTGCTCATGAAGCTTCTTCCCCTGCAGGTATGATCAAAGTCTTGAACCTAGGTCTTTGTACATTGTAATGTGTCTTCTCATCTGGGTGCACCACTGCCTGGCCCCAAAACTAAAAGTTCTACCAAGATGTCATTTTTCAATATGTTACACACACACACACACACACACACACACACACACACACACACACACACTATACATAGAAATGTAGGTATACAATATGTATATATGATTTTGAAAAAATACATATAAGTTAAAACATAAGCTATAAACCAAAACAATAGCTAACATTTAGTCTTTTAAAAAAGAAATTATTTTTCTATTTTTATTATCTTTATTTATTAGAGACAACCAGAAATCAAGAGGAAGGGGGAGATAGAGAAGGAGAGAGAGACAGAAACACAGCACTGCTTCAGCACTCACAAACTTTTTCCCCTGCAGGTGGGAACTGAGGACTTGAACCTGGATCCTTGCACATTGTAATGTGTGATCAGCCAGGTGCACTATCACCCAGCCCCACATTTAGCCTTTAACCATAGCAACAATAGAAAGCTAGTCTTTTTAGTGGACTTTTACTTTAGATTTAAATAAGCCTAATTTGTATCCTAATGTATTAGAGCAGCTAATTTCATGCATCACTGTTCAAAAATAGTGTGGCCTCAAAAGAATCCTATTCTGCACACCATATTTTCCCATGGAAGGATTTTGACATGTGGCTGAAAAGACCTTGATTGCAACAAATATTTGCCAAGTGAAGAGCATCCCAGAAATGTTCTGCTATGCCATCAGCTGTGCTTACTAAGGACTCCCCAGCAGATGTGGAAAGTATTCAGGCAAATGCCATGGGGAAAATAACATGATCCATAGGTCAGAAGAGCCAGTCTCATTCACTCTTGAGTTATTTAGCCTCTCAAAGTTATCCAGAAGCAAATATTTAAAAGTAAAATATCATAAACCAAATTCATAAGGTCTATTTTTGTTATTGTTGCCCTTGTTGTTGTTCTTGTTGTTATAATTACTGTTGTTGCCACATAGGACAGAGAGATATCGAGAGAAGAGGGGAAGACAGAGAGGAGGAGAGAAAGATAGACACCTGAAGACCTGCTTCACTGCTTGTGAGATGATGATCCCCCTGCAGGTGGGGAGCTGGGGGCTTGAACCAGGATCCTTATGCGGGTCCTTGCACTTTGTGCCATCTGCGCTTAACCCACTGCACTACTGCCCGGCCCCCAATTCACCAGATCTATTTAGCCACAAAATCACTGAGAAATTAATCCAATGTGGCCTCAAGAATTATAAACAAACTTAATTATAATGCCAACACATTTTAGGTCATTTCTGCATGGTTATTTGTATTGAGGGTCTAGCCCTCAAAGATATACAGATGGATTTTAAGCAGTTCCTTGCAGGAAAGCTTCTAGGATCTGGTTAAGTCACCAACATTACTTCTAAAGAGTAGACCAAAAAGGTAAACTTAATTAATTTATTCCAATTAATTCCCAAGAAAATAGTTCATTAAACAAAGTAGTACTTCTAAACAGTTAACTATATCAAAGGATTTTTTTTAATTTAACAAAGCATATCTAGAAAAAATAAAACATGGGAAAGACATGTAAAGAAAAAGTCGCTTAATTTTTTTTTGGTTTATTTATCTTCATCTTTTAAAAAAATTATAAAAAGGAAACACTGACTAAACCATAGAATAAGAAGGGTATAACTCCACACAATTCCCACCACCAGAACTCTGTATCCCATGCCCTCCCTGGATAGCTTTCCTATTCTTTATCCCTCTGGGAGTATGGACCCAGGGTCATTAGGGGTGCAGAAGGTGTAAGGTCTGGCTTCTGTAGTTGCTTCCTCACTAAACAGGGGCATTGACAGGTTGATCCATATTCCCAGCCTGTCTTTTTCTTTCCCTAATAGAGGCAGGGCTCAGGGAAAGTGGGGTTCCAGGACACATTGGTGGGTTCATCTGCCCAGGGAAGTCTGGTTGGCATCATGGTAGCATCTGGAACCTGGTGGCTGAAAAAAAGAATTAACATACAAAGTCAAAGAAACTGTTGACTAATAATGAATCTGTAGGCTGGAATAGTTTAAATAAAGAGTTGGGGGGGGGGTCTCTGTTTTGTAGATAGTACTTCCCTCACTCACACCAAAGGTAACCTTATCAAAGCAAGGACTGCTAAAGCTGAATAAAGGCAAGAGACTGGCTACTTTAACAACGACTTTTTAGTCACTATAAGGCCACCCCATCACCTGGTTAAGTGCACACATTACAATGCACAAATGACTCAGGCTCAAGTCCTTAGTCCTCATCTGCAAGAAGGAAGCTTCACAAAAGAAGAATCAGCGGCATGGGTACTCTCTTTCCTCCTTCCTCTATCTCCCGTTTTCCATCTAAATTGATGTCTCCATACAAAAAATGAAACAAAAACTTAAAAAAAAAACCTTAAGAGAATACTTTGTTGGGAGTTGGACGGTAGTGCAGTGGGTTAAGCGCAAGTGGCACAAAACGCAAGGACTGGAATAAGGATCCCGGTTCGAGACCCCAGCTCCCCACCAGCAGGGGAGTCTCTTCATAGGTGGTGAAGCACGTCTGCAGGTGTCTATGTTTCTCTCCCCCTCTCTGATTTCCCCTCCTCTCTCCATTTCTCTCTTTCCTATCCAACAATGACAGCATCAATAACAACAAAAATAATAACTACAGCAATAAAACAAGGGCAACAAAAGGAAATAAATAAAAATAATAAAAAAGTTTTTTTTTAAAAAAAGAAAATACTCGTTGATCTTAAAAACACATAAGCATAAAGGGAAAGGACCTAGGTAGGGAGAAACAGTACCTTGCAGACACCTATCATGAGGAGATGAGAGGTTCTGCATATGTGTCAATAGCTGTACTATAAACCAGTAAAATAGAAGAGAAAGATAATTTGGACTTCACCAAAATTAAAAATGTGTTTTTTGGAAAAATGCTGAAAAAATAAAGAGACAAGCATCACATTTGAAGGCATATTTACAAAAAATGCATGTGACCAGTTATTTATATTCAGAATATACTTTTTATAAGTTTCTATAATTGAATAAGAATTTAAATAATCAGACCAGCAAGTTAGTTCACCTGGGAGTGAGCTTACTTTGCAATACCCATGTATAAGGCCTAGTGCCCTTGACAGTGGGGGAAGATTTAGTATTATGCTATTCTCTCTCTCTCTCTCTGTTTCTATTTTTGTCTTTCCAGATAAAAATGTTAACATAGAATAAAGAAGCTCTCAAAATTACATAAAAACTCAGATATTCCATTAATATTATTAAAACATTTAAACATATTTGTTGGATTTTTAATTTTTTTATTTATAAAAAGGAAACATTGGCTAAACCATAGGATAAGAGGGGTACAACCCCACACAATTCCTACCACCAGAACTCTGTATCCCATCCTTTCCTCTGACAGCTTTCTTATTCTTTAACTTTCTGGGAGTATGGACCCAACGTCATTGTGGGATGCAGAAGGTTGAAGGTCTGGATTCTGTAATTGCTTCCCAGCTGAGCATGGGCGTTGACAGGTGGATCCATACTCCCAACCCATCTCTCTCTTTCCCTAGTGGGGTGGGGCTCTGGGGAATCGGGGGTTCCAGGACACATTGGTAAGATTGTCTGTCCAGGGAACATATTTTTCAAAAGATACATGAAAGATAGAGACAGGATAAAAGCACTTAGATAACTGGTCATATGAAAACTGAAGTTGAGGATTAAAAAGTGAAACCACTTTGAACTTCCAGTAAAGATTACATTAAATTTTGATAATATTAAAAGTTAAAAGTTTTATAATATTTGTATTTATTTATTTATTTTTATTTAAGAAAGGAGACATTAACAAAATCATAGGATGGGGGGGTACAACTCCACACAATTCCCACCACCCAATCTCCATACCCCCTCCCCTCCCCAATAGCTTTCTCATTCTCTATCCCTCTGGGAGCATGGACCCAGGGTCTTTGTGGGTTGCAGAAGGTGGGAGGTCTGGCTTCTGTAATTGCTTTCCTGCTGAACATGGGCGCTGACTGGTCGATTGATGCTCCCAGTTTGCCTCTCTCTTTCCCTAGTAGGGTGGGTCTCTGGGGAAGCAGAGCTACAGGAAGCGTGGCCAGCATCCTGATAGCATCTGGGACCTGGTGGCTGAAAAGAGTTAACATACAAAGCCAAACAAATTGATGAGTATGGGATGATCCCACTCATCAACAGAAGTTGAGAAAGAAGATCAGAAAGGGAAACTAAAAGCAGGATCTGACTAAATTGAAAGTAGGGCACCAAAGTAAAAACCCTGTGGTAAGAGGGAAGGTGGACATGCGGCTTTCTGGGCCAGCGGTGGGGGTGAGGGTGGGAGTGGGTGGGTGGGATGGGACACAATCTTTTGGAAATGGGAATGGTGTTTATGTACACACCTATTAAATTGTAGTCATATAAATCACTATTTAATTAATATGAGGGGGGAAATTGATTGTATGTCTAACAAAGGGACTTTTCAAAGTTAACTCAATTACCAAATAATGTGATGATAACAGTAACTATCCATTGTCTTCTTGAACCTTAAGACAGCAGAAACCTCACATTTCCACTATAGACCCTAGGGTAGGGCCCACTTTCCCATATGCTTCTCCTAATTCTTATCAAATAATATTGCATCCGTCGATTGCAACCTAATCAATGCAAAGAGTGCCACCCCAGCATGCTTCACTTCAGACTGTGTCCAGAGACTTCAGGTATGGAATGACAACCCTTCAGCTTCATAACTCGGGTGAGACCTTTCCTTTCATAGTATTCTCTAATTCCATCCCAGGTGGTTCACTTCCTAACAAAGTCCCAAAACCTAGATATAGACCAGGTTCCAGGAGATAGAGCATATGTTCACACATATCCATAAACCAGGGCAAATATATACATGAGGGCAGTAGTACACTAGAGTTTGCAGTGAGTGCCCCCCAACACTTCATCTCCACTATTCCAACCTTTGGGTCCATGATTCTTCAAAAGTTTTATAATATTAAAAGTTGGTAAGATGTAGAGTAACTGGACACACATAGATTATTAGTAAAAGTATATATTTGAAAAGCTATTTTCAAAAAGAACTTGGTATTTTTTAATAGTTGGACACATAGAGGGGCTAGGTGGTAATGCACATACTTGAGTGCACATATTATAATACTCAAGAACCCAGGTTCAAATCTGTTTGTCACCTGCATAGGAGAAGTTTCATGAGCAGTAAAGCAGTACTTCACGTCTGTCTCTCTCCCTCCCTATTTTTCCTTCCCCTCTCAATTTTATTTGCCTTATCAAATAAAATCAAGGGGGGGTAATGGCCACCACTAGTAATAGGGTCCTCATGCAGGCATTAAGCCCCAGCAAAAACCTTCCTAACAATTATAAAAATAAGTTTGACACATACATACAATATGATCCAATAATTTAATTCCTAGTAATGGATCAAGGAATAAAGAGAACATAACCACACAGAGACCTAGGCAACATGCAATAATGGCTTTATTTATAATGGCTAGAAGGAAACCCATTAAAAAATGTACAAAGGTATGAGGAATTGATATGCAAAGCAACACATTTATATTGAGTGGAAGAAGCTAGACACAAAATATTGCACCCTGGTTTCATTCATGTAAACTTCCAGAATAAGAACAGCTAATCAATAGTGAATAAAAGCATATTGATGGTATTCTGGGGTTTGGGAGAAATCAATGTTGGTTTGTGATTTTAATAGAAAGGAGACAACAGAATTTCTGTAGTGACATATCATATATATGTATATGTATATTTGATATTGATTTACAAAGTTATGAAACAACAGAGGCATAATTCCACACCATTCCCATCACCTGAGTTTTTTGTCCTCATTCCTTCCGTTGGAAATATCTTTTTTTTTTTTTTCCTCTTCTTTCTCTGAATCTTAGGATCTTGATAGATTTGGAGTTCAGACCCCCCAGGTCATCTTCTGCTAACATTTCTCCCACTCTGGGGTAATGTTATAAATCTTAATTGACACGCCAGTTGAATGAATGAATATATTTGTCCAAATTCACTCAACTGTACCTTTTAGTGCCTTCCAATGTGTTTGCAAGGTACATTTAAATCAGTCACCATGCCTAAAATGAAATTACATTAATGCACATTTTTATACATACCTTGGGAAATTTCCCAAACCTCTCTTTTTCATCCTTTGTATTATTATTTGCATATACTTATAAACATACATTTACATATGCTACATATATATGTGTGTAAGTACATTTATCATTATTACATTGCTTTATTTTAAAAAAAGATATGTTTATTGTATTTAACCAGAGAAAGGAGAGAACACCAGAAAGAGAGCTCTGGCCTATGTGATAAATGTGTTGAATTCAGGACCTCATATTTTTAAGTCCAGAATTTTACCACTATTCTACCTCCTTGGCTGCTACTTTGGTAAAATAGCCATATTTTGGAGAAATTATAAATGGAAGGAAAGATTATTTATCTTTTAAATCCATAATTTTGGTATCTTTCATTTCTTTTAGTAATTCCATTTATGACCTATAGATTAATTTTTTAGTTGTATAAAAATGTCCTTAAGGAGTCCGTCGGTAGCACAGCGGGTTAAGCGCATGTGGTGCAAAGCGCAAGGACCAGCATAAGGATCCCGGTTTGAGCTCCAGGCTCCCCACCTGTAGGGGAGTCGCTTCACCTCTCAGCATTTCTCTCTGTCCTATCCAACAACAATGACATCAACAATAATAAAAACTACAACAACAATAAAAACAAGGGCATCAAAAAGGAAATAAATATACATATATATATATATATATATATATATATATATATATCCTTAAATAGTTCTTGCAGACATGGCCTGCTCGCATTAAGTCTCCTGATTTTTTTTTTTCTTTTGCCTCCAGGGTTATTGCTGGATCTCGGGAATCCACTGCTCTAGGCAGTTTTTTTTTTTCCTATTTCATTTTATTTATTTTATTTTATTTTATTTGATGTGACAGAAATTGAGAGGGGAGGGGGAAACAGAGAGGAGGAGAGGAAGATAGACACCTGCAGACCTGCTTCACAATGTGAAGCATCCCGTATGCAGGTGGAAGCATGGGAGCTTGAACCTGTGTCCTTGAGTGGGTCCTTGCTCATTGTTCTTAGCCAGGTGCATCCCTCCACCCATGGAATATTTTTTAGATATAAAGAGACAGAGAGATGGAGGATGAGAGTTAAAGGTACTGTAATACTGATGCTTTTTTCAGTTCAGTAAGGATTGGACTTAAACCTGGACTCATGACAGAGCAGGCACACTGTCCAGGTGAGCTATCTTGCTGGCTAGTCAGTTTCCTTCTTTCCTTTTAAAATTTTTCCTTTTACTACCTTCCTCCCACCCCAAACTCTGTGTTCCCACTCTCCACATTCTATCATTCTTTGTTCTATGGGCTTACTCTCTTTCAAAATGAGTTAGACAGAATCATCTGAGAATTTTCAGAGGAGAGAGAACAACAGTAAAAGTTACTACATGTCTGAATTATTTGACAAGATTAGACAAAAGTATATGAACTCAGGCAAGTTACTGGAGGATTTTGCGGGTTTGTGAGAAAGATTAGCACAGCCAAAAGTATTGTTTTAACAGGATTAGTCAGACATCAAAGAACTCTGTATTAGAGGTGGTAATGCTCTCTCTGTTCATAGAGAAACTGGAAGCATTTACCTTAGGCTCTGTGGTAGCTGGGGTTAATTATAACCTTTGATGTGTAAGAAACAAACTCAAAGTTTCTGTGTTATCAGCTTGATGAAATAATTATTTATTTAAGTGCATGTATTTTAAAGATATTTGTTTTATATGTATTATGAGAGAGACAGTTCACCTGCTAAAAATTATGATAGTATCTTGCACTAGTTACCTGGCTAGCCACATGCAGAAAATTAATCCTGACCTGTAACTCATACTTCACACTAAAAGCAATTCCTGATATTATGCAGCTGCTAAAAATGATGAGGTAATCTCCTTAGCAATATCATGATCAGAGCTTAAAAGTATCATGTTGATTTACTTTGAAAAGTCCATGGTTATGATTTACTGTATCATATAAGACTTTACCATGATTTATGTCATTTAATGCTACTTATAAATAACCATATCTTATATACTGACAAGAACAGTTGCTTCTGGTCTCCCTGGTCTAAAATTATAGGTGATTTGATATTTTTAAAAAAGTCATTATTAGAAAGGTATTAAAGATTTAAGCCTAGTATTAAAATTCAGTAACATTACTAACTTGAAACTTTAAGTGCTTAATTTGAAGGAATATATACTCAGAACTTGGTTATAACAATAACCAACTATTGACTTCTTAATCTCTAAGACAGCAAAGAATCTTCCCCATTCTCTACAAAACCCATATTTCTCCCAGTCCTGGAATCCATGGGGCTTAGTTCATTTTCCTTCATGCTTATATTGGTCCATATCATTTGATACTGCATCTGTTGATCTCAACTAAATCAATACAACCAGTACCAACTCAACATGTTTCACTTGAGAAGGTGTCCAGAGATGCCAGGTGTGGAATGCCAACCCTTCAGCTCCTTTACTCTGATTAGCTCTTTCCTAGCTCATAACACACCTTAACTCCATTCTGGATGTCACACCACCTAACAAAGCTACAGAGCCTGGATATAGACAGGGCTCAAGAGATAGGGTACATGTGCACATGTATCCACAAGTTAAGTGAAAATAGATGCTTTAAAGTAAAAATGCACAATAGTTTTCAGTGACTCAAAAAGTTCTACAAGCAAGTAGAAAGGCCTAAAACAAGGCACCATAAAATACTTGAACTATTTTTGACTTAGAACAAGATACCCTCCTTACCTACTCACTATTTCGTTCCCTTCAGGTTCAAACATGTCTGATAAAGTGAAGACTACGAAAGCTGCATAAGAGCAAAGGACCAGTACATTTTAATAACGGCCCTTTTGGTCAGTACCAGGCCACCCCATCATTGGGGCCCTAGTCAGGGAATCCTGGGATTCCCATATAGATATTATGGGCCTAGGCCTCTAACAGATCTCTCTCTCTCTCCACTGTCACTGGCCATCTCTGTCAGGGAACAACATCATAACCTCTCTTGTGGGCCTCTACAGGACCTTTCCCTCAATGTAGAATGACAATAGTAGGGACTGCCCCATTATCCAAAAAGAGGCTGGGTCAACATATTCTGTCACGCCAGGAAAACTGTTCTTGAAATGAATGAAGCTTAGAATATTCCTAGCTATGACCCTGGAATGCGAGTTCAAACCTACAGGAATGCAGAAGTTACAGAGGCTCCTGTGCTGAATATGAATAGACATGAGGCCCAGATTGGATTGATGGGGTTTAAAGTTCATGGTATTTATATACTTTTCCCATATTTGGAAGCTACTTGCTGTCTATTTCTAGTCCTATTTCAAACAGTGACACTTATCTCTCCAGATAATACCGTTAGCCCACCAGCATGCTTGCTGTCAGGCTCAGGAAAAAGTTAGTAAAATCATGATCCCCTTGGAATATACCTAAAACAGACCTATTAGCTTTTTCAAAATGCAGACCCCAAATATCATCTGCTCTATTCTTACCTTTAGGTTCCTGATTATTAAACTTTTTTTCTGCTTTATATCTTAATGCTTTTCAGCCACCAAGTTGCAGATCCTACCATAATGCCAATCTGACTTCCCTGGGCAGATGGCCTCACCAAAGAATAATGGAACTCCAGCTCCTCAGAAGCCTACCCCACAAGGGAAAGATAGGAACAGGTTTGGAATATGGATCAACCTCTCAAGCCCATGTCTAGAAGAAAAGCAATTAAAGATCCCAGACTTTCCACCTTTTCCACCCTATAATGACCCTGGGTCCATGTTCCCAGAGGGATAAGGAATAGGAAAGCTTCCAATGGTGGGGATGACATGCAGAATGCTGGAAGTAGGAATTGTGTAGAATTGTACTCCTCTTATCCTATGGTCTTTTTGAATATTATTAAATCAATAAAATAATTAAATAAATTTTTAAAGTATCATATTCAATGAAATAAGACAGAAAGATATTATTGAATTCAATATTGAATAAACTCACTTATAGGAAGAACTGAAGAACAAAGGACAGTAAGGGAAAACCCAAGGTGAAACCAGACGTGTAGTGTATTACACCAAAGCAAAGGACTCCAGAAAAGGAGAAAAAAGGGATGAGATTAAGGGTGTTGAGAGTCTGGTGATGATGAGGAGGAGAATCTAGTTTCGGGGAATGATTCCAGAAACCTAGACATCTATAATGTGGAGGTGAGTGGTTGATTGTACCTCTGTGTCAACAATTGTCAATTTAAGAAGCCTGTATAGCTGCTGCAGTTCAAGAATCTGTGAAGGGGGTTTCACCATGTAGGGACCATAACCCTACATTACCAAATGTAGATATAAAGACAATACCTGTCTAAGAAGACAATTTCTTAGGTCTAAGATAGTTTATAGTAGAAGGCAAAGGCATCACCTATGATGGTGATGGACTAAAAAGTCTGTTCATGAGAGGGTATGAAGCTAGAATACACGCTCCAATCATTGTGGTGGTGTCAGAAACTCAGTGTCCAAGGGCAACATTAACTTGCATGGGCTTTCATAAAAGAAGAGTTTGATTTTTCTCTTGAGTGGAGGACTGCAAAAATTAGTCTCTTTCCTGATTTTTCCCCAAAGACTGTTAGTTTATTCATCATTGATTCTGGGAAATAAATATCGACTAAAGCTAACATTCAAGATATTTTCATCTGCTACCTTTTGATTTGCATGACTTTGTCTCTGCTACACTGAAGATTCAGTTTTAAATCTTGAGGATGTGGAAGCACAATTATACATTTTTGTTTTTGTTGTTGTTGTTACTGAGGCTTCTTCACCACTCTGGGCCCACTTTTTTTAGGGAGAGAGAGAGAGACAGTGAGGAAAGAAGTGGCTTTGAGGATTTCTCAGTTGAACTATCTCCCTTGCCCTTTGTATCTTGTTTTAAATCATTAAATTGCTTTAATTAAAAATATATTGTTATTTTTACCAGAGTGCTGCTAAGTTCTGGCTCCTGGTGGTACAGGAGATTGAGCCTGGGAGTTTGTAGCGTCACTCATGAGTGTCTTTGCATAATCATCATACCATTTTCCCTACCCAAGTTTACCTCTGAGAACCTGTAATGACCACCATTCCACTGAAAGATAACTCAGAAGCCCCTCTCCCATTCCACCCAACATAGGACAATGAGTAAAGTAAGATATTTTAGAGAATAGAAATATTATTTCTGGAGGAGGACCTAGTGGTGGTTTAGTGGAAAACTAAAACAAGTTACACATGTGCAAACTATTATATTTTACTGTTGACTATAAGCCATAAATGCCCAATAAAGAAAGAATTAAAAAGAAAAAAAAAGAAAAAAATCAATTCTAGATGAACTAGAGGCATAAATGAAATGGTTTCTATTACTGCTTCCAGAAGAAATGCCAAGAAATTCCTCACCACTGATAATCTGCAAGTTAAATGCCAAAAAACACTATCACAAAGGAAAAGATGGGTAAAATTTACCATGTTCAGGGTTATAACTTGGGTCTACTGAAAGGCACTATCATGAGAAGATAAAGTAAAGCATAAAAGGAAAGTCGTTCTCTTTAGTATATAAATCCAGCTGTAGGATATTCTGTGGTGTGCTGGCTACTGGTCATTGTCACATCAACTGCAAGGAGTATCAGTACCTGTGATTGTTCACCTTGGTTTCCCTTTGGACAATTGTTTGCAGCTACATACAGTAGTCTCAATATCAGCCTTTTTTCCTGGAGGTAGCAAGCACCTATTGACCCAGTCTGTGTGTGCAGTTACTTTTTTATATATAATTTAGATTTTATGTGAGTGTGTGTGCGGGTGCATGAGAAAAAGTTTCCCAACAGATGATCAGAGAGGGAAGTCAAAGCACTATTCTTTTTTTTTAATTTTTTTTTTAATTTAAGAAAGGATAAATTAACAAAACCATAGGGTAGGAGGGGTACAACTCTACACAATTCCCACCACCCAATCTCCGTATCCCACCCCCTCCCCTGATAGCTTTCCCATTCTCTATCCCTCTGGGAGCATGGACCCATGGTCATTGTGGGTTGTAGAAGGTGAAAGGTCTGGCTTCTGTAATTGCTTCCCCGCTGAACATGGGCTATGACTGGTCGGTCCATACTCCCAGTCTGCCTCTCTCTTTTCCTAGTAGAGTGGGTCTCTGGGAAAGCAGAGCTCCAGGACACATTGGTGGGGTCTTCAGTTCAGGGAAGCCTGGACGGAATCCTAATGACATCTGGAACCTGGTGACTGAAAAGAGAGTTAACATACAAAGCCAAACAAATTGTTGAGCAATCATGGACCCAAAGATTGGAATAGTGGAGAGGAAGTGTTAGGGGGATACTCACTGCAAACTCTAGTGTACTTCTGCTTTCAGGTATATATTTTGCAGTAGTTTACTGATACGTGTGAAAATATGCTCTCTCTCAGAGAAACTGGTGAATATTTAGGTTTTGGGACTTTGTTAGAAAGTGAACCACCTGAGATGGAATTAGAGTATACTATGAAAGGAAAGGTCTCACCCGAGTAATGAAGCTGAAGGGTTGTCATTCCACACGTTAAGTCTCTGGATACAGTCCAAAGTGAAGCATGTTGAGGTGGCCATCGTTGTGTTGATTAGGTTGTGATCAGCAGATGCAGTATTTGTTGTTGTGATGGTCTGGTGTCGGGCTGCACCACGGAGAAGAGAGTGGACGTCCAGAGCAAAGGGGTACACAAATCTTTATTATAGGATGGGGGGGGGGTTTGGTTCAGACCACGTGGAGCCAGCCGGAAATGGCCATCCCCACTATCTGACCACGGGGGGAGAGCAGGGAGCGAGACCTCAGAGAGGGAGAGCTGAGATCCCGGGGGGGGGGTGAGGGGGCTTTTTATTGGGCGACAACCAGGGGTGACGTGTAGGGCCAGGATTGGTTGAAAGGGGCAATGCTAGGATTTCACGGGGCATAGTAAAACCTGGGGGCAGAGACTGCATCAGAATAACTCCTCAGCAACATCTCCTCCTATCCCTTTATATCTAAATGGACACAGTAAAGAAAAATGGAATGGAGCAGGCTTAAATGTTTTAGAGGAATGCCATGCTCATGTGGGAAGATGTAGGACTTTCTGTGGAGGAGGGAAGGCTTAAATGGCTGTGAACCTTGTGAGATTTATGTGTCCTCCTGTGCTCAACCCCTCTTTAGAGAGAGAGACTTACCTGGAGAGACTCATCTCATAGGTTTATCGCAGCCTGCTCAACCATCTCTTCACAATATCTCTACATCTTTTCTATCTTTCTATCTAGTAATTGCATAAGATGTACAAAGTCTGTAAAAGACTATCATGGGGCAGAAACCTTTTGGGCATAAGCCTAAATGATATAACAAAATAGGAAGGGAAAAGTAGGGGAGTAGTAAAAGCCAGTGTGGTGTGAAAGGAAGGATTGGTGTGTAAAGGAACATTCCCTGCTTGGGTGGGGAAAGGGGCAAGGGTACATAATGAGGGGGAGGCGGGAGGCATGACCCACCAAACAGAGGGGCTATTTGGCATTGTATAGTCCTCAAGGCAACAGTCTGTAAAGTCTATGAATTACTCAGGATCAGTCTATGAAAAACCAGCAGCATGAAGGGAAATAAGCTGCTTCAAAATTGCGTAAAATGTATATAGGGTATGTCAGAAAGTCCGATACAAGTCTCAGTCCGAAGTAGATGGCTAGGGGAAGATGCAATGCTGCATGAGGGAGGTCAGCCGCTGGAATGTTGCTTTTCTGTAGATAGCCAGCTGGAACTGCCAACACGTGACAAGCAGGTCAGAAGCAGGAACGGTAACCAGGCATGAAGAAAGTTCTGTCCTTGGAGTCTGTGTATCAGGTTCTTCAGATCGCGTTGAGTGACACCTAGGGTTTCGGAGGGTGTGCCACGGTAGTCGTGCCATCTAGTGGGTGACGTCAGGGTGTGCAGGGGTTCAGATGGTTTTTCCAGGATTCCTGTGAAAGAAACACAAACAATCTTCTTCTCGTGGTTAATTTGAACTTGTAACAAGTTATAGGTTTGTTATAGTTGATACCTCGATGATTATAATTGGTTTAGAATCTCTTTATGATTTTATTTAAAGGTCATCTAATGTGACCTCCTGTAGAAGCCTCTACCGCAGGATCTTGAGACCAATTTTAGCTAAAATATGTATTTTAAACAGACTCAAATTGCTTAGAGAGTTAACGCATATTCGTGACAATGATTTTAACGTTTACAGTGCCAGATTGATGCCAGATCTGTTGTGGATTAATTTCCACAAGATAGTTTACAGGGCACCTTTGGGGGCCCTTCAAAGGTGTCCTGTATATAAAATTTATATAGTTTAGTTTTGGGAATGAATAGTCACATTGAACATTTAGACTTTTACCTAAATAGTAAGTTACCTTAATAAATTAATTTTTACCTTGTCTGGTAAAAGTGTAGCTGTAGGGTTACACTTTTGACCATTAAGTTAGTGTTACCAAACTTGAGACATACCCATAAACATTTAGTTATAACAAACTGGAGGAAAAAGAACTTTTGTTATAAAAACACATTATTTAAGAACAAATTTAAATCTGTCATTAGTCACACAGTTTAAGACTAAACACTTACATATATACCAAAACTACATATAAAATTCAAAAGAGGGAGAAAGAAAAAAAATTTTGCAATGTTTCTGGACATCTCCAGAAACTTTGGCTGCGTCCAGCATTTTTATATAAAGCCAATTACCTTTTAGAGTACTCCAAGCAGATGGGTCATGCAAAAAAAAAAAAAAAATTGTCATTCAACACACTCACTCACAAAAACAACTGGCCAGTTATAACATAAGACATACAGGGAAAGGGTAGGAGAGAGGTCTCTGTGAGCCAGATTTTGTAGGTTCTGCCATGTCGTATTACGGGTCCTGGGATGTATCCTGCATCTGGTCCTCTTGTAGTATTTCTTGTTCTTCAGGAATAACAGCGCCATACTTCGGGTATTGTCAGACATGGCGGGCAGGAACCCAGACAGGTTTAGAGAAATTTTGAGGAAAAATGCATGTGAAACCCCTTCCCATGGTCAATAATAGGTCAGGCCCTTTCCAAATTTTATCGAGTGGGTCTCTCCATTTGACCTTAATAGATGGGAGGGTAGATGGTGTTTGCCAGTGAAGAATAATGGGGGTAAGGCCGAGTTATTGTAAATATTAAAGAGATTTAACGTAGTTAAGGCTTTTGCTAGCTGGATATTGGGGGGATATGTTCCTCCTTTATCTTTATTTAGTTGAGCCTTCAGAGTTTGATGGGCCCTCTCGACAATGCCTTGTCCCTGTGGATTGTAGGGAATGCCCATGGTATGAGTAATATTCCAGAGGGAACAAAAATCTTTAAATTGTTTGCTTGTAAACATATGTGTATTGTCTGTTTTCAAAAATAATGGGACCCCCCATAACGGCAAAACAAGAGAGCATATGGCTTACAAGCTTTTTAGCACTTTCTCCTGTCTGAGCTTGTAGCATGTAGTGAGGATATGTTTTAACTGTGGTACAGGAACATCAGGGTATCGAGCTCGAAGGCCTTTAAGATTAACATGGGTTAGAGAATGAAAATTAGCAGGATCAGAGACAGAGACTGGGAAAGTTCCTGTGGAGGCGAGGCGGTCAACTGCGGCATTCCCTTCGGACAGGGAACCAGGAAGAGGGCTGTGGGAACGAAGGTGTTGAATATACAGTGGTTGGGTTCGAGAACAGAGCATAGAGGTGATTTGAATCAAGAGAGGGGAAAGTGGGTTGTCATCAACTTTCACATAAGAACGAGCAAGCCATGGAAGTAAGTTAACAGTATACACACTATCAGAAAAAAGTTTGAAGGATTCTGGTACAGCTTTTAGTGCAAGAAAAACAGCATAAAGTTCTTTGTACTGAGGGGAATTATCAGGAAGCTCAGTAAAGAGAGGTTTAGGAAATTGTTTGTCTGGGTAATATATAAGGGCAGCAGCTCCCCTTTTTCCGCCATCAGTAAAGATTGTAGGAGCAGAGGGAATGGGATCCCGAGAGAAAAGTTTAGGTGCTAGTAGAGGCAGAAGAGGTAAAGAAGCTATCAATTTATTAGAAGGAAAATGGTTATCTATTTGTCCTGGAAACCCCACGAAGCTAATGGCAAAGCGGGAATGATGGCGTATAAGCCACTCTGTATCTGTGAGAGAAAAGGGCAGAATGATTAAATCCGGTTCTTTCCCTAAGACCTGCATAGACCTATTTCTTCCTTGGCGAACCATGAATGCTAACGCGTCTATCTCAGTGAGGAGTCTTGGAGCTTCTCCTACTGGCGTGTGAAGCCATTTGAGAACCCCATGGTCTTGCCACAGTGCCCCTACTACTGTGGGGGTGGAGTTGAAGATTAGAAGGTTTACCGGAGAGGAGGGGGAGAATCGAACAAGGTGCATGTCCTGGAGAGCCTGGTTAACCCTTTCCAGTGCCAAGGAGGCCTCAGGAGTTAACTTATGTTTTGAAGAGGGCTGTTTGTTTCCTTTCAACAGGTCAAACAGTGGTTGGAGGCAGCTTGTGGGCAGATAGAGATACTGCCTAAGCCAATTTAAATTTCCTAGAAAACTTTGTAAAGAAGCAAGAGTAAGGTTAGAATGGAAGGTAACATTAGATTTTAAGGGACGAATTTGCGTTAGAGAAATCTCTGAACCTAGGAAGGATATTGGAGGGATTAGCTGTATATTCTCAGGGGCTACATTAAGGCCGCTTTTCTTTAATGCAGTAATGAGAAAATCACGTAAGGCATAGAGATCTGTATCTGATTTTCCCCATATTAAAATATCATCTGTATAATGAAAAATATTAAGGCCCTTATGAATATATGGGACAAGGGCAGATTTAACAGCCTCCTGACAAATTGTAGGACTATTGGCCATACCCTGGGGCAGCACCACCCATTCAAATCTATCAGCAGGGCTGGCGTTATTAATAGACGGAACAGAGAAGGCAAAACATTTACAATCTCGCGGATGCAAGGGGATAGAGAAAAAACAATCTTGTATATCAATAGCTATGATTGGAATTCCCGTGGGAATTGCAGAAGCAAGAGGCAAACCCCTTTGGGGGGAGCCCCAGACCTGCATGGTTTTATTTACTGCACGGAAATCTTGAAGGAGGCGTCATTTTCCCAAGCGCTTTTTAATCACAAAGACAGGAGTATTCCATGGGCTTCAAGAATGACGAATGTGTCCCAAGGACAACTGCTCTTGGACGAGCTCTTTTAAAATTTTTAGCTTATCCCTAGGTAAAGGCCACTGTTCCACCCAGACAGGCTCATTAGGAAGCCAGCTTAAGTGGTGTGTTTGGCTATGAACAGTGGCATTTAGTATTGGGGGTGCTGAATAGACCTGGTATCGCGGGAGGGGCAGGGGGCAGGGTCAGGAACGCAGAAGCTGCAGGTGGAGCTGAAATCGGGGTGGCAGGGGCCTGGGGCGGGTTCAGGGATGCAGAAACCTCAGGCGGAGCTGAAACCGGGGCGGAAGGGGGCGGGGTCAGAGGAGGAGCGTCCAAACACTTGTGCGTGTCTGTGGGAATGGAATTCTTGGGTTTAGCCGCTGATCGCTTAGGACGTCTAAGTCTTAAGTACATGTGATTTAACTCTCGTACCTCAGCCTCAAGGTCACTTATCCTTATGGCATACCACGTTTTACATATCTTGAAAGTGGCGACCACAGTTAAAAAAGTCCAAGGGGTAGTGAAAATTAAACCATTTATGACAGCGCGAATCTGTCCCAGGTCAAGAGATAATGACTGGGACACCTCCTCATAAAACGAGAAATTTCCCATGGTGGAGGGAAACGCAGGGCCACAGAAGTGGGTGGATGCCACTTACCTGTGTCCAGGCGGTATCGGAGAACTCAGGCCGGGTGTGGTGTGGGTACGGAACACGATGGGTGCCAGATGTTGTTGTGGTGGTCTGGTGTCGGGCTGCACCGCGGAGAAGAGAGCAGACGTCCAGAGCAAAGGGGTACACAAATCTTTATTATAGGATTGGTGGGTTTGGTTCAGACCACGTGGAGCCAGCCGGCAATGGCCATCCCCACTATCTGACCACGGGGAGAGAACAGGGAGCGAGACCTCAGAGAGGGAGAGCTGAGAGGCCAGAGAGGGGGGGGGGTAAGGGGGCTTTTTATTGGGCGACAACCAGGGGTGACGTGTAGGGCCAGGATTGGTTGAAGGGGGCAATGCTAGGATTTCACAGGGCGTAGTAAAACCTGGGGGCGGAGACTGCATCAGAATAACTCCTCAGCAACAAATATTATTTTATATGTATTGGGAGAGGCATACGGGAAAGTGGGCCCTATCCAAGGGTTCCAGGACTGGGGGAAGTAGAGGCTCTATAGTGGAGATGTGAGGTTCCTGCTGTCTTAGGGTTCAAAAAGACAATCAATAGTTAATGTTATCATCACATTAATTGGTGATTGGGTTAACTTTGAAAAGTCCTTTGGTTAGGGTTTGCTGTACAGTACCCAGTATCTTGTATATAGCTGTGCTATTGGTTGCTTCTGATCTACGTGGTCGAGGCTTTTGAGAGAGTCTGCCTATCAAATACACAGCCTATATATTAAAAAGATTCAGTCTGTGTTTTAAAAAACTATGAGACATACAATTAATTTTCCCCCTCTCATATTAATTAACTAGTGATTTATATGACTACATTTTACTAAGAGTGTACATAAACACCATTCCCACCACCAAAAGACTGTGACCCATACCTCCCACCCACTCCCATCCCCCACTGTCCCAGGAAGCTGCACGTCTACCCCTAACCATGAGTTTTTACTTTGGTGCCCTACTTACAATTTGGTCAGGTCCTGCTTTTAGTTTACCTTTCAGATCTTCTTAACTTCTGTTGATAAGTGGGATCATCCCATACTCATTTTTATATTTCTGACTTAGTTCACTTAACATAATTCCTTCTAGCTCGTCCAAGATGGATCAGAGAAGGTGGGTTCATTGTTCTTGATAGCTGCATAGTATTCCATTGTGTATATATACCATAGCTTTCTCAGCCACTCATCTGTTGTTGGGCACCTGGGTTGCTTCCAGGTTTTAGCTATTATGAATTGTGCTGCTATGAACATAGGAGTATACACCTCTTTTTGGTTGGGTGTTATGGCGTCCTTGGGGTAATTCCCAGGAGAGGAATTACTGGATCATATGGAAGGTCCATGTCTAGACTTGTGAGAGTTTTCCAGACTGCTCTCCACAGAGGCTGTACCAATTGACATTCCCACCAGCAATGTAAAAGGGTTCTTCTGTCACCACAACCTCTCCAGCATTTGTTGCTGCTGTCCTTTTTGATGTATGCCATTCTTACAGGAGTGAGGTGGTATCTTAGTGTTCTCTTAATTTGCATTTCTCTGACAATCAGTGACCTAGAGCAGTTTTTCATATGTTTGTTAGCATTTTGGATCTCCTCTGAGGTGAATGTTTTGTTCATATCCTCTGCCCAGTTTTGGATGGGGTCATTTGCTTTTTTGGTGCTAAGTTTGCTGAGCTCTTTATATATTTTGGTGATTAGTTTCTTGTCTGATGTCTGGCATGTGAAGATCTTCTCCCATTCTGTGTGGGGTCTCTTTGTTTGTTTAATAGTTTCTTTGGATATGCAGAAGCTTTTCAATTTGATGCAGTCCCATTGGTTTGTTTCTGCTTTAGTCTTCCTTGCAGTTGGGTTTAATTCATCAAAGATGTCCTTGAGGTGTAGGTGGGAAAGTATTTTAACAATGTTTTCCTCTAAGTATTTGATTGTTTCTGGTCTGACATCTAGGTCTTTGATCCATTTGGAGTTGATTTTTGTTTCTGGTGAGATAAAGTGGTTCAATTTCATTATTCTGCATGTTTCAACCTAGTTTTCCCAGCACCTTTTCCCAGCCTCCTTTTACCATTTAATCCTTTGGGCCCCCTTATCAAAGATTAGATGCCCAGAGGGGTTGGGATTTACTTCTGGGCTTTCAATTCTGTTACACTCTTCTGTGTGCCTATTTTTGTTCCAGTACCATGCTGTTTTGATGATGATGTCTTTATAATATAGTTTAAGGTCTGGGAGTGTGATGCCTCCATTTCTGTTTCTTTTCCTCAAGATGGTTTTGGCAATTCTAGGTGTTTTCAGGTTCCAGATAAATGATTGTAGTGTTTGTTCTATTCTCTTAAAGAAGCTTGGTGGAACTTTGATGGGTATTGCATTAAATTTGTATATGGCTCTGGGGAGAATATTCATTTTGATGATATTTATTCTTCCAATCCATGAGCATGGGATATCTTTCCATTTCTTGGTATCAGTTTCTATTTCCTTGAGTAGCGACTCATAGTTTTCAGCATACAATTCTTTCACTTCTTTGGTCAACTTTATTCCTAGGTATTTGATTGATTTTGCTGAAACAGTAAATGGGAGTGATTTCTGGATGTCTTCTTCTTCAGATTTAGTGTTTGCATAAAGAAATGCCACTGATTTTTGTACATTGATTTTGTAGCCTGATACCTTGCTATATTGCCTAATAACTTCCAGTAGTTTTCTGCTGGATTCTTTAGGTTTTTCTATGTATACTATCATGTCATCTGCAAATAGTGAGAGCTTGACTTCTTCCCTTCCAATCTGTATTCCTTTGATTTCTTTCTCTTGCCTGATTGCTATGGCAAGAACTTCCAATACTATGTTGAAGAGTAACGGTGACAGTGGACAGCCCTGTCTAGTCCCTGATCTGAGGGGGAATGCTTTCAGCTTCTCTCCATTGAGTATGATGTTGGCTGTAGGTTTGCTATATATAGACTCCACTATCTTGAGGAATTTCCCATCTATTCCCATTTTTTGTAGAGTTTTGAGCATGAATGGGTGTTGGATTTTGTCAAAGGCTTTCTCTGCATCTATTGAGATAATCATGTGGTTTTTGGCTTTGCTTTTATTGATGTGGTGAATGACATTGATTGACTTATGGATGTTGAACCAGCCTTGCATTCCTGGGATGAATCCCACTTGGTCGTGATGAACAATCTTTTTGATATGTTACTGTATCCAGTTGGCCAAGATCTTGTTTAATATTTTGGCATCTATGTTCATCAGAGATATTGGTCTATAGTTTTCCTTTTTTGTTCTGTCCCTATCAGCTTTTGGTATCAGGGTGATGTTGGCTTCATAGATGGTAGAAGGGAGTATTCCGGTTTCTTCTATTTTACGGGATGAAAGAGTCTGAAAATGTCCAAAAGGTATAGTCTGTCAATCTCTTCATTCAGTTCTCTTGTATCTTTGTTGGTTCTCTGCTTTGTTGATCTAAGTGTGAGAGTGGGGTATTGAAGTCTCCCACTATTATTGTATTATTATTGATGTATTTTTGAAATTATTTCAGTAAGTGCATAGATGTTAATAATTGTTACATCTTCTTGGCTGATTGATCCTCTAATCATTATTTAATGTCCTTGCCTATCTTTTATTACTTTATTTAATTTAAAATCTATCATGTCTGAGATGAGAATGGCTATTCCTGCCCTTTTTTGTGGTCTGTTAGCCTGTATGACAGTTTTCCATCCTTTCACTTTAAGTCTGTGTTTATCTTGTTGTGACAGATGGGATTCTTGCAAGCAGCATATGGTTGGGTTATGTTTTCTGATCCATCCCTCCACTCTGTGACTTTTGATGGGTGAGTTTAAGCCATTGATATTTATTGATATTATGGATTTATTGTATTGTAGTGCCATTGTTCAAAATAAATTTTTGTTTGCTCTGATATATTGCAAATATTATAGTGATGTTCTTGTTTATAAGAGGTCTTTTAGAACCTCTTTCAGGGCCAGTTTGATGATGGTTGCTTCTTTTAACTGTTGTTTGTCTAAGAATGTTTTGATCCCTCCATCTAGTTTGAATGAAAGCCTAGCAGGATATATTATCCTTGGTTGAAACCCTTTTTCATTCAGGGCTTGATAGATATCTTGCCATTCTCTTCTGGCTTTTAGAGTTTGAGTGGAGAAGTCTGTAGATTATCTTATGGGTTTTCCCCATGTATGTGACTTTTTGTTTCTCTTTTGCAGCCTTTAGGATCCTTTCTTTATCCTTACTCCTTTTCATTGTGACTATGATGTGTCTTGGTGTCTTCAGGTCTGAGTTTATTCTGTTTGGAACTCTCTGGGCCTCTTGAATCTTGATGTCCTTTCTGTTATTCAGGTCTGGGAAGTTTTCTTCTATTATTTCTTCTAGAATGTTTCCTTCCCCTTCCTCTCTTTCTTCCTCTGGCAGGCCTATTATACGAATGTTACTTCTTTTGAGATCATCCCATATGTCTCTGTTGTTGTTTTCAGTGTCTCTCAATCTCTTTTTGAGCTCTTTCACCTCTTTCTTAGTTTTCTCTAACTCATCTTTGTCTGACTAATTCTGCTTTCTGCTTCTGTTAGTCTGCTTTCCCTTCCCTCAGCTTCTTTCTTCATTATAGCTATTTCAGCTTTCAGTTCTTTAATTGCCTCAAGATAATCAGTATTTCACTTGGGGGTCTCAACTGTTGTTTCCCTAATATTGCCATTCCTTTTCTTCAATGTTGTTTCCATTTCTGTGATTAATAAGTTTATTATTACTTGCATACTTTTCTTATCTATAGTTACTTCTGGCTGATTTGTAGTTTCTTCTGGGCTCTTGTCTTCATTCATTGGATTAGCAGTTTTATTTGTTTTTGATCTACCCATTTTTTTATTTATGTGTTTCTTATTTTTATGCTCTGTTGTTCCTCAGTTGTTGTGTCTTGAGTACAAGCAACACTGTACTAAATATCTTTAAGACAACTGCACTCACCAACCTTAGGAATTACAATAGCAACTGAAGCAAGTATTGAAGCAGTTTAATCACTACCAGTTAGCCAAATAATGTCTCAAGTCCATGAAAGAATAGTAACCAAATCCCAGTGAAGAAGAAAGAGAAAAGAAAGAAGGGATATCAAGAATAGACAGTTATGCAAATCTACTATCCACTGTATATTCTAGGGGTAACAAGATGAGAAAGAGAAGTAGAGCAGAGATACACACATAGGGAGTCCACTCTGAGTCAGATTTCTTCCCCAAAATAATTCCTAAATTCAGAGAGACAAAGAAGGAAGGATGAAGTGTATGACAACATAAAAAAAAGAAAAGAAACAAGAGAGAGAAAAGAGAAAAGATAAGAACAAGAGCTGTAGTTAAAGTGCAGTGAAAGGGAAGTTTTTTTATTACTTTATTTTTAATTTAATTTAATTTAATTGTATTTTTTTAATTAGCTAGTAGGAGGAGGATGGGGAGAGTCTGTAGAGGAGGTAGGAGTAATGAGACAAGTTCCTCCCACAATAGATAAGATGCCCACTACCCTAGCACTGAAATATATGCTAAGAGTTAATTCTGATAAACCTAAAGGGGGGGAGATATATGCCTTTATATAATATTAATAATAAAATATTGCAGGGTACAAAAAAAACCCTGTCCCAGATTACCTCAAACCTCGTGAGCAGTGGCATCTGATTGTTAAGAAAGAAAAACAAACAAACAAAACCCTCAGGACTAGACAAGGATAGCTGAAATAGACAGTTTTGCAAATCTACTATCCACTGTATAACCTAGGGGTAGCTAAAGGAGGAAGGGAAGTTGAGCAGAGATACTGGCAGTGAGAGTCCATTCTAAGTCAGAATTCTTCCCCAAAATAATTCCCAAACGTGTATCAGTGAAAGCACACTGTTTGGTGGTGTGGGGGATGGGGCCTGTGGCATTGGAAGCTGCAGGATTAAGGAAGAAAGGATGACATGAATGAGAAAAAGAAAAAAAAAGAAAGAGAGAAAAAAGAAAAAGATAAAAAGAACAGTAATAAAAGAGCGGTGGAAGGAAAGATTTTTTTATTTAAAAAATTAAAAAAATTATTTAATTAACTATGCAAAGGGGTGTTGGCTACATAGAAAGAAAAAAGGCCAGAGGTTTCAGAAGGGACTAGACTTTGAATGATACTCCCTGGTGGGACGGGAATCCTGGTAAAGAAAGAAGCTCAGCAGGGGAGCCTTCTATGAGCTGGTCCCCAGGGATTGGTTATGGGGGGGGGAGGGGGAGGAGGTCGCTTTGGAGATAATAATTTAAAAGAAAAAATTTTGTTCTCTTTTTTTCTACTCTATTTTTTAACCCATATTAAGTTATAGTCACCTCCTTGGTGTCACCGCTAGGACCCCTTATTGACTGGCCTACTAAAGGCAGAAAATCCTACCGTTTCCAGAGGATGTGGTCAGAGCTCAAGCCACTAGCAGCTTCTCAGTCCACCATCTTCCGGGAACCCCCGCACTATTCTTTTTTAAAATTAATTTCTTTATTTGGGGATTAATGGTTTACAGTTGACAGTAAAATATAGTAGTTTATACATGTGTACTATACTGGGGGAATCTTAGGGTCAAGTAAGTCCCCATGTGTTTAAAGGTTTGTCATACATAATCCCAACAAAGAATTGAGGAGAATGCATGGCTTTCAGGAATTTAAAACTTTATTCAGGAATATTGAGAACACTCACATGTTGGAGTACATGTGGGCCAAGGGAGAAAGAGAGAGAGCCTAATGACAGACCCACCAAGGAAGAGGGAGAACAAGCCATATCCATTGACCTAGCTTATAAACATCCAAGCCCTGCCCTTACCTCCTTTCTAAACCATGTCCACACATGTTACTACTCCCATTTCCTGTGCTGTAATTTCCTTCTGCCATCTGTATGCATGAGCAACAGGTATTCTGGCATAGCGCAGCAGTGTCTGTTCCACCAGGTAATTCCTGGGTATATTGTGTTGAAACATGCAGAAGCATGAAATTTAACCACTACATTTCACCACACACAAAACTAAATTTCAAATGGATTAAGGTTTTATCTGTTAGAAACTATCATATGCCTACAGGAAAATATTGGTGGAACTCTTTTGCATTTTACTTTTATAAACATCTTGATAAAAATCTGAGTGCAAGGAAGACCAAAAACAAACAAATAAATAAACCAGTGGGAATACATAAAACTGAAAAGCTTCTGCACAGCAAAAGAAATAATGACACAGAGGCTTCTGGAAGAATGGGAAATGTTTATATGCCAGACATCAAACAAAAGGATAATAACTAAAATATATAAAAATCTCACCAAACTCAGCATCAAAGCTACAAATAACCCCATCCAAAAGAGGGGAGAGGATATGAACAGATTATTCACCAAAGAAGAGATCAAAAGATCAACAGATATGAAAAAAATGTTCCAAGTCACTGTCAGATAAATATATAAAAACAATTATGAGTTATCACTTCACTCCTGTGAGAATATCATACGTAAAAATCAATAGCAACAACAAATGCTGGAGAGGTGTGGGGGCAAAAGAACCCTCTTGTACTGCTGGTGGGAATGTAAATTGGTCCAATCCCTATGGAGAGCAATCTGGAGAACTCTCAGAAAGCTAGAAGTGGACCTACCCTATAACCCCGCAATTCCTCTCCTGGGAATATATCCTAAGGAACCAAACACCCCCAGCCAAAAAGATCTGTATACACCTATGTTCATAGCAGCACAATGTATAATAGTCAGAACCTGGAAGCAACCAAGGTGTCAAACAACAGATAAGTGGCTGAGGAAGTTTTGGTGTATATATGCAATGGAATACTATTAAAAATAATGAATTCACCATCTGCACTTTATCTTGGATGGAATTTGAAGGAATCATGTTAAGTGAGATAAACCAGAAAGATAATTTTGAATATGGGATGATCTCATAGACAGACGCTAATAAATAAGAATAGAAGGGAAAACACAAAGAAGAATTTAAACTGTGTTCTATCTATTGCATTAAATTAAAGCACTCTGGGAGGCTGTGTTGGAGGTGGGGGTTCAGGTACTCATGAATGATGATGGAGGACCTTCATGGGGAGTCACAGTGTTATGTAGATAACTGAGAAACTTTACACATGTACCAACAACTGTATTTACTGTTTATTATCAACCACTAGTCCTTCTAATAAAAATAAATAAAATAAAATAATGGGACTGGTAGATGGGATAGCAAGAGGAATTACATAGGACTTATATATAATATGTCCTAGGTTCCATTCCTAGCACCACCATTTGACAGAACTGAGAATAATAATTATTGCACATCAATCATCTAGTAGAATACAAATGTTACCAAGTAAAAAAACACATGGTTGAGCCTTGGACTACCTACCACATGAGAGTGACTAAAGGGGGTGGGGAATTCACACATAGTGGAGAAGTGTTGTGGTATCTCTCATTCTCCTCTCTCTCTTTTTGTCTTTCATGTTCTACTTAGAGGAAAGTATAAATTTAAAAAAAACAAAAACTTAAATACTACTTAGCTACTAAAAATGGTGGATTTACCTTCACCTCATCTTGGATGGAGCTTGAAGAAATCATGTTAAGTGAATTAAGCAAAAAAGAGAAGGATGAATATCGGATGACCCCACTCATAGACAAAAGTTAAAAAATAAGGAGTGAAGGGAAAACACAAAGAAGAGCTTGGACTATATTTGGTGTATTGCACCAAAGTAAAGGACTGGGATAGGAGGGGGTGTTCATGACATGGAACATGATGGCACAGGAGAACCTAGGTGGTGAGTTAGAGTGTTATGTGGAAAACATAAATGTTACAGGTGTACCAACTACCAGTTATCTCTTCAACATCTCCTACTACATACCTGGAGGTGAGGAAAAGGCAGGTAGTAATTTTAATACAGGATACATGTATTATCAAAATGCTAGAAATCAAAAATAGGAAAAAATGCTGAAAGTAACCATTATAGTAGAAGAGGACCTAATTTGGGAGTGAACGTGTTTGGTTGGCATCTATCACAAGGACATAAGACATTGTACCCATGTGTCACAACTTTATTGTGATACATTATCCTCTGAATAAAATGATAAAAATGAAAGAGAAATAAAACTAGATTAGAGTTAGTGGAAAATACATTAAACACAATGAAACAATCTTACAAAGTAAGGTTGAGTCAAGAAGATGATATAACTGAATGTTTCAAATACTGAAAGACATAAAATACCTGCTAATCAAGAATTCTATTCTGTCTCCAAAACTGAAGATAGTTGAAAGCTGAAAAAACACTGGTCCTACTAGAAACACTAAAGACTTTTATTATGTTGGAAGAAAAAGAAACACAAATTAGAAATCAAATTTTATGGTTAATAAATGAAAATCACAAAAATGAATAGGTGTGCTCACAGATATAAGCCTTTGAAAATATCTTTGAATAGCATTGCCTTTTATAAGTAAACATAGGAATGTAAATATTAGGTTTATAAAGCATATACAATTGAATTATGTGCAGCAATAGTACATAAGGCTAATGGCTGATCAGTAAATTACCAAAAACGAACTCAATTTATTTTATACTAAATGAAATCTACATCCAGCATCAAATTATATATTCTCCTTAAATATGCATGGTAACTTCTGTGACTTTTTAGGTTTCAATCCTTTAGCCATATATTTTAAATTATTCTGTTTTAAAATATACTTAATTGGGGTTGGGCGGTAGCGCAGTGGGTTAAGCGCACATGGCACAAAGTGCAAGACCAGTATAAGGATGCTAGTTCGAGCCCCCGGCTCCCTACCTTCATGGGGGACGCTTCACAGGCAGTGAAGCAGGTCTACAGGTGTCTATCTTTCGCTCCTCTTCTCTCTATTTCTCCCTGTCCTATCCAACAACAATAACATCAATGGCAACAATAATGACAACAAGGGCAACAAAATGGGAAAAAATGGTCACTGTAAACCATTAATATCTAAACTGTCCTTAGTTTTACAAATTGTTTAGTTTGCTAACTAACTAGTGAATACTAGTTAGTTAGCAAAATGGATTATGTTTCTTAGTATGTGTTAATATTTATATTCCTTTATGAATTGGTGTAATTTTGACTCATTTCTGATAACATTCTATTCTGAAAACCATACTAATATTTTCCACCAGGGTTATTGCTGGGGGTCAGTGCTAGTACCACAAATCCACAAATACATTTCCTTCTGCCATCCCCCATTTTTTTTTAAATATATTTTTGTATTTTCTATATTTATTTTCCCTTTTTTGCCCTTGTTGTTTTTCATTGTTGTTGTAGTTATTATTGTTGTTCTTGTTGATGTCTTCATTGTTAGGACAAAGAGAAATGGAGAGAGGATAAGAAAACAAAAAGGAGGATAAAAAGATAGGCACCTACAAACCTGCTTCACTGCAACTCCCCTGCAGGTGGGGAGCTGGGGGCTCTAACCGGGATCCTTAAGCCAGTCCTTGCTTTGCGCCATGTGCACTTAACCTGCTGCACTACTGCCTGACTCCTCCTTTTTTTATTTCTATTTTATTGAGTAAGATAGGGAGAAACTGAGATAGAAGGAGAGATAGGAAGGTAGAAAGAGATTACTGAAGACCTGGGTCACTTCTAGTATAGCATACCCTCTGCAGGTGGGGAGCAGAGGCTCAAACCCAGGTCCCTGAGCATGATTTTATGTCTATTAGACCTGGTGTGCCATTGCCCAGCCCCCCAAATCCCAATATTTAAGTGTATCCATAATAGAAGTTTAAAGGGCACATAAGAATACCTTGACATGGGGAGTCCGGCTGTAGCGCAGCAGGTTAAGTGCAGATGGCACAAAGCGCAAGGACCGGCATAAGGATCCCGGTTCGAGCCCCTGGCTCCCCACCTGCAGGGGAGTCGCTTCACAGGTGATGAAGCAGGTCTGCAGCTATCTTTCTCTCCCCCTCTCTGTCTTCTCCTCCTCTCTCCATTTCTCTCTGTCCTATCCAACAACAATGACATCAATGGTGACTACAACAATAAAATAGCAAGGGCAACAAAAGGGAATAAATAAATAATTTTAAAAAATTAAAAAAAAAGAATACCTTGACACATATAACGATAGAAACAACAAATGATGGAAAAGGAACCCAACCTATTAGATTTAAGTATCTGAAGATATTTCCAGACCTCTTTCCTCTCCCAACCCCTAACTATAGCCATCTCCATCAGTATCATAGAAAGTATAGGAAATGCATTATAAGTCAAAATGTTATTTCACATCTTGTTTTTCCTTTTGACAATTGCCCAATTTAAACTTGAAATTTAAGACTATATTGCAGTTATGAATGTTAGATCAAATGAACCTTAGTTTGAACCCTCTCTATGTCATGAATTCCCAGTTAAAATGTTGTATTTATCTCTATAATGCATAATACTTACCATCAAGACTTGAACACTGGCAGGGAATAACGTTAAATAGATGGTATCTTTTTTAAATAATCCAAAATTTTTCTGTTTTGAAGAGTCGATTAAGCATATTTATTTAAATTTTCTGGATAGTATAGGAGATAAATAGCAAAAACCACGACTTTCAAGATCTCTGTTGCATCATGCTGCAAGAACCTTTCTCTACATTTTATTACTTAAATGGAAAATTATGCAACTCTTGCCCTATCATTGCTAATATCATGGAGGATTTTTCTTAACAATGAGAATGCAAAGTGGAAAATTCTCTAAAGCTGTGCTCACAGGAAGTCTTCAGAGAGTGAGTTGAAGTTCACAGTCTGTGTCTTAGGTGTTGGCATACCCTTTAATGTCCTTAAGTAAGGATATAACAGTTTTCTGTAATCAAGCACTGTGCTTCAAGATACTCAAAAAATCTGCAAGGAACATATAATCTTTATAAGAACATCAGTAATTAATCTAGAGCTTGCCATAAAAAAATCCCTACAATCATTTTATGTCTTATTGAACAGATGCATTTCCCTCAAAAATCACTGAGTAGTTTACAGATAGATACCCTACTTACTTCCTTTATGTAAGAGTTAATAAACTATTGATGGTTCTCTGTGGAGGATCATTGATACTTGGTCTAGGTCACACAACTTTACTTGATAAAGCATTCACTGAATTATCTACAAAAGGGGTTAGAAAAATTAAAATGAATTTGGTCATGCAGTGGTAGCCTGTGTTGAACAAATATAGTATCACATACAAGGACCAGGGTTCAATCCACCAACCCCCAATTGTAACAGTAAAGCAGTGCCACCATTATTGATCTCTCCCTCTCTGTCTCCCATCACATCTCAGTTTCTCTCTGTTCAAGCACATAATAACAATTTAAATAAAAAGAAAAAGAACCAAAATGGCTGCCAATAATAGGTGGATTTGTTGTGTAGGCACCTACAACCAGAGATAATCCTGGTGGCCATAAAACAAATAAATGCCAACACCTATTCATGATCAAAACACTACAAAATCTGGGAATAAACAGGAAATTCCACAAGATAATGGAGTCTACAGCCAACATCATACTCAAAGGACAGAAGCTGAAAGCATTCCCCCTCAGACTGGGGAATAGACAGGGAAGTACAATATCACCATTACTCTTCAACATAGTATTGGAAGTTCTTGCCATATCAACCAGACAAGAGAAAAAAAACAAGTAATACAGATTGGAAAGGAAGAAGTCAAACTCTCACTATTTGCAGATAATATGATAGTATACATAGAAACACCTAAAGAATCCATCAGAAAACTACTGGAACTTATTAGGCAATATAGCAAGGTGTCAGGCTACAAAATCAATGTACAAAAATTAGTGACACTTCTTTATGTATCACTAAATCTGAAGAAGAAGACATCCTGAAGAAGAAGACATCACTCCCATTCACTGTTGTAGCAAAATAAATAAAATACCCAAGGATAAAGCTGACCAAAGAAGTGACTTATATACTGGAAACTATGAGTCGATACTCAAGGAAATAAAAAATGATATCAAAAAATGAAAAGACATCCCATGCTCATGAATTGAAAGAATAAATATCATCAAAATGAATATTCTCCCCAGAGCCATATACAAATATAACGCTATACCCACCAAAGTTCCACCAAGCTTCTTTAAGAGAATTGAACAAAAACTACAATCATTTATCTGGAACCAGAAAACACCAAGAATCACCAAAACAATCTTGAGGAAAAGAAACAGAAATGGAGACATCACACTCCCAAATCTCAAACTATATTATAAGGCCATCATCATCAAAACATCCTGGTACTGGAACAAAAATAGGCACACAGACCAATGGAACAGAACTGAAAGCCCAGAACTAAACTCCCACACCTAAGGACATATAGTCTTTGATAAAGGGGCCCAAAATATTAAATGGAAGAAGGAAGCTCTCTTCAATAAGTGGTAATGGGAAAACTGGGTTGAAACATGCAGAAGAATGAAACTGAAACATTTTATCTCACCAGAAACAAAAATTAACTCCAAGTGGATCAAGGTCCTAGGTGTTAGACCAGAAACTATCAAATACATAGAGGAAAACATTGGTGGAACACTTTCCCACCTAAATCTCAAGGACATCTTTTATGATAGAAACCCAATTACAAGGAAGACTAAAGCAGAAACAAATCAATGGGACTACATAAAATTGAAGAGCTTCTGCAAAGCCAAAGAAATTATCACACAAAGAGACCCCTAACAGAATGGGAGAAGATCTTCACATGTCATACATCAGACAAGAGACTAATCACCAAAATATACAAAGAGCTCAGCAAACTTAGCACCAAAAAAAGCAAATGACCCCATCCAAAAATGGTCAGAGGATATGTATAGAACATTCACTCCAGAAGAGATCCAAAAGGCTAACAAACATATGAAAACTTGCTCCAGATCACTGATTGTCAGAGAAATGCAAATAAAGACAACAATGTGATACTACCTCACCCCTGTGAGAATGGCATACATCAAAAAGGACAGCAGCAACAAATGCTGGAGAAGTTGTGGGACAAAGAAACCCTTCTGCACTGCTGGTGGGAATGTAAATTGTTCCAACCTCTGTGGAGAGCAGTCTGGAGAACTCTCAAAAGACTAGACATGGACCTTCCATATGACACAGTAATTCCTCTCCTAGAGATATAATCCAAGGACTCCATAACACGCAACCAAAAAGATAAATGTACATCTATGTTCATAGCAGCACAATTCATAATAGCTAAAAGCTGGAAGCAACCCAGGTGCCCAACAACAGATGAGTGGCTGAGAATGCTGTGGTATATATACACAATGGAATACTATGCAGCTATTAAAAACAATGAGCCAACTTTCTCTCACCCATCTTGAATGGAGCTAGAAGGAATTATGTTAATTGAGCTAAGTGAGAAGCATAAAGATGAGTAAGCGGATGATCCCACTCATAAACAGAAATTGAGAAAGAAGAACAGAGAAGGAAACTCAAAGCATTAACATCAAGGATACAGATGACATCATGTATAATTGTTTTCATTAACATCAGGAATATCCTTAAACAACATTATTATTATAGGTATGTTTTCTTTAGACAGTTCCCTAGGTCTGGGACATCCTAATATCCCCTTGAAAGTTTCCTGGGTCTGGGGTAGCCTAAATCTACCCTTTAAAGTTTCCTTGGTGTGGTGTAGTCTAAATTTTCCCTTCAAAGTTCCCTTGAAATTACAGTGTTTTGACTATCTCTCTGTTCTGACCTTCTGTATGAATAAACATTTCTCCCTGGAACTAAATCTAATAGCTTTACTTCTTAACCCATTCTTGGTTGGGTCTAACTAGATTTCTCTCTCCTCACTCTACCTGACAACTACACTAGAAAATGGGGTGTGTTTATTCAGATTAGGTTGTTTGATAGTGCTGAAGATTTATTTTATTTTATTTATAAAAAGGAAATATTGGGAGCCGGGCGGTAGCACAGCGGGTTAAGTGCAGGTGGCGCTAAGCGCAAGGACCGGCATGAGGATCCCGGTTCGAGCCCCCGGCTCCCCACCTGCAGGGGAGTCGCTTCACAGGCGGTGAAGCAGATCTGCAGGTGTCTGTCTTTCTCTCCTTCTCTCTGTCTTCCCCTCCTCTCTCCATTTCTCTCTGTCCTATCCAACAACGATGACATCAACTACAACAACAATAAAAAGACAACAAGGGCAACAAAAGGGAAGATAAATAAAATTACAAAAAAAATATTTAAAAAAAAAGGAAATATTGACTAAACCATAGGATAAGAGGAGTACAGCTCCACACAACTCCCAACACCAGACTTCTGTATCCCATCCCCTCCCACGGTAGCTTTTCTATTCTTTAACCTTCTGGTAGTATGGGCCCAAGGTCACTGTAGGATGCAGAAAGTGGAAGGTCTGGCTTCTGTGATTGCTTCCCCAGTGAGCATGGGCATTGACAGGATGATCAATACTCCCAGCCTGTCTCTCTCCCTAATGGGGAAGGGCTCTGGGGAAGCAGAGCTCCAGGACATATTGGTGGGGTTGTCTGTCCAGGGAAGTCTTGTAGGCATCATGCTAGTATCTGGAAATTGGTGGTTGAAAAGAGAGTTAACATACAAAGCCAAACATATTGTTTTTTAAAAAAATATTTTATTTTATTTATTTATTCCCTTTTGTTGCCCTTGTTTTATTGTTGTAGTTATTATTGTTGTAGTTGTTGTTGGATAGGACAGAGAGAAATGGAGAGAGGAGGGGAAGACAGAGAGGAGGAGAGAAAGATAGACACCTGCAGACCTGCTTCACCGCCTGTGAAGCGACTCCCCTGCAGGTGGGGAGCCGGGGTTCAAACCAGGATCCTAATGCCGGTCCTTGTGCTTTGTGCCACCTGCGCTTAACCCGCTGAGCTACAGCCTGAATCTCCCCAAACATATTGTTGACCAATCACGGACCTAAAGGCTAGAATAGTGTAGATGAAGAGTTGGGGGGGTGTCCTCCATTTGGTAGTTAGTAGGCATATTTTAGTTAAATTCCGAAGGGCTTGTGGCTATACTAGTTTTTTTCCCCTAAGGCTAAAATCTGATATGCAGGTGGATCTGAGTTATTGTCTGGGGAGATGATGTCATGGCTGGAAAAAGGACCAGAAATCTGGATCAGGGAAGAGAGTAGCTTCCAAATATGAGAAAAGTGTATAAATATTGTTGACTGTAAACCCCATTTAATGATTTAATGAGATCTGGAGCCCATATTCAGCTTAGGAGTCTATGTGACCTCTGTATCCCTGTAGTTCCAAGTTCACATTTTGTGGTCATGAGTAGGAATATTCAAAGCTACACTGATATTAGGACCCATCTTCCTCAGGTTTAGCATGAGTATATTGTTCAGCCTCCCTTTGGAGAATGGAACATTCTCTACCATTGTTGATCCATGTTGAGGGCAAGGTCCTATGGGAGCACAAAAAAGGGTCTGTTTTGTTATTCCTGATAGAGATGACTGGTGACAATAGAGAGATGGATTTGTTTGAGGTTTAGGCCCAATATGTCTGTTTGGGAGTCTCAGGACTCCCCGAATAGCACCCCAGCTGATGGGGTGGCATGATAGTGACTAAAGAGTCATTGTTAAAGTATGCCAGTCTCTTCCCCTTATTCAGCTTTTATAGTCCTTGCTTTGATAATGATAGTTTGGGAGTGAGTGAGGGGATATGATAGAAAATAGGTGAAGAGGGTATCTAAGTCTAAGTAAGTAGACACTATTTCATTATGAAATTCAAACTGAATCACTGTAGACTACTGTGCACTTTTGCTTTCAGGTATATATTTTGCCCTAATTTATGGATATATGTGAATATATGCCCTATCTCATGGGGCCTGGTCTATATCTAGGTTTTGGGCCTTTGTTAAGAAGTGAACCTCCTGGAATGGAATTAGAGAATCCTATGAAAGGAAAGGTTGCACCCTAGTAATGAGGCTGAAAGGTTGACATTCCATGCCTGATGTCTCTGGACATAGTCTGAAGTGACGCATATGGAGCTGGTATTCATTGTGTTGATTAGGTTGGGTTTAGCAGGTGCAATATCATTTGGTATGAATTGAGAGAAGCATACAGGAAAGTGAGCCCCACTCTAGAGATTCCAGGACTGGGGAAATAATAGGTTCTATAGAGGAAGCAGGAGGTTCCTGCTTTCTTAGGTCTTAAGAAGGCAATGATTATTGCCATAATTACATTATTTTGCAATTGGGCTAACTTTGAAATATCCCTTTGTTAGGATTTTCTGTATCATATATAACATCAACATAATTTATCTCCTTTGTCATCATTTGTATATAGCTATGCCACTGGTTCCTTTTGTTCTACCTGGGCTAAGCTTTTAAGAGAGTTAAAATATCAAAGAGTATTATGCAGCTATTAAGAACATTGAACCTACTTTCTCTGACCCATTTTGGATGGGGCCAGAGGGAATTATGTTAAGTGAGCTAAGTCAAAAAGATAAAGAGGAGTATGGGATGATCCCACTCATAAACAGAAGTTGAGTAAGAAGAACAGAGAGGGAAACTTGTTGGTATGCATGAGACCCCTTCTGTTTCATTTGGTTTAAATCCCCTCTGCTTAACACTATTCTATTTACATAACCACTTCATTCTATTTACATAACCACTGTTAACAAGTTCCACTCTCCCTCCAGGGCATTTGTGGTTTAGTGATAGGATTCTCGCCAAATCTGCCCCCTCTTTGTCACACTCTGATTTTCACCAGTCACTTTTCTCTCCACCCTCTCTATGTCACATCCTGTTTCCACCTTATTTGACAAGTATATATAAAGACAGCATTGTGAGTTTTACAGTACAGTACCTTGAGTTCAGCTTAGCTCGTCTTAGATTGTGCTGTGTCCTGCATGAATAAAGAGATACTGCCTACAGCTCAGCCATGAGTCCCTGGTTGTCTGTTACCCGCCAGTGAAGCCAGCCCGGCGAAAACAACATAACCCATCGAAAACAACATATGGCGCAACAACGTGGGACCAGACCTGCGCAACTCCCAGATAAGTGAAGACTTTGCCTACCTATGCACTATGGTCTTCTCTTCTACTTATGAAGAGGTTTGCCAAAGCCTCTACTGTTTCATTATGAGACAGTTTCTCTGTCTCTGGAACATTTTACTCTGGGCCACATTTCGGTTCCCTGACCGGGAACTTTGGTTTCTTATGACTGGGATCATAGAGCTTGGGAGATACACTGAGATTTCTCCTTGGAATTTCTGGATTCCCTTGCCCATGTTTCCCGAGGAGAAGGACTACGTTTTTCTCCGGGCCACAGTTTGGTTCTTTATGACTGTGATCGTAGACCTTGGGATATGCATGGGGATTTCCACTGGGACTTTCTGGACTTCTTCTCGCATGTTTCCCATGGAGAAGGACTACTCTAGTTTGAGGAGCGTTCTCCAGTACCCTGGCAGTCCCCAAGAATGGAGACACATGGTTAGTTCTACTCTCCTGATTGGATTCTTTCTTCGATGGGAAGACACTTTTAAAAATGGGTGCCTGAAGCAATCCAGCAGGAACAGTCAGAAGCACCCTAAATGGAATTTCGAGGAGCTTTTTGGACTAGGACGCCCTCCAGGGACTCTTAATACTACATGGTGAGATCTGGATAATCTGGTTCAAGTTGCGTTTCGTAAGAGAGTGATTTGAATGACTGAATTTTTGTTTGACATTGACTTAAAAAAAATGCTAGACGCAGCCATGATTTCTAGAGTCATCCAGAAACAATCCAAAAAATTGTTTTTTCCTCCTTTGATTTCTTTTTTTTATCTTGGCATAAATCTGAAATGTTTAATCCTCAAAACAGTATGAGTTATGGGTGGGGCAGATAGTGCAATGATTATGTTAATTATTCTCATGCCTGAGGCTTTTAACCGTGGTTCTTCTGTTTACCTTTCCGCATTTTATTGAGTTTAAACTGTTTAAACAAACCTTAAAATCATACTAGAAAGGACTTCCAATTATAATGGAGTTATCAATTATAGTAAACTTCTAATCTGCTACAAGTTTTGTTTGACAAGTAAGTGAATTTCAGCTGTCAAAGTCTTCACATGAAAAAGCATCTACTCAAATGAAAATTCCTGGAAATCCATTTGGACCCCTGTTCTCTGACATCGCCCACAAGATGGAATGACTACAACACACCCCCGGAAACCAATGATAAGACCTGGCACGACCTGAAGAAACAGATTCACAGAATCCAAAGATCACTCTCTACAGAAAAGCAGAATTCTGGTGGCCGACATTCCCCATCGAGACAGACGTGCAGCATTTCATCCTCCGGCATTTTCTTCTGTGGTCAGCTACTTTGGACTGACACCTCCATCGGACTTACTGGTACATGCTGCTGTGTTTCTCAAAGACTAACTTCAGCCAATTGCCTTGAGACTTTATAGACCATGTACCCTCGCCTGCAGGCTCTTCCCCAGAGGTAAAAAACTCCCCCTCCTTATTAGGTTATGCCCACAGAGGCATGAAGCACCCCAAGAGGCAAGAGATGCCCACAGAGGCAGGAAAAGCCCTTTGAGGCAAGATATGCCCCCAGAGGCATAAAGCACTCCCAGAGGCAAGAAATGCCTTTTCGCCTGTTAGGCCTTGCCCTTTGAGGCAAGAAAAGCTCCCCTTGGCATCACGCTGGTTATTGCTGCTCGCCTATTTTGTTTTCCATGTCTTATGCCAGTTCTTTTGAAAATGCCTGTACGATATACGTTTCTGTTCACCCCACAATGGCCATTAGTTAAAAAGAAAGGGGGAATTGTTGGTATGCATGAGACCCCTTCTGTTTCATTTGGTTTAAATCCCCCCTGCTTAACACTATTCTATTTACATAACCACTTCATTCTATTTACATAACCACTGTTAACAATTTCCACCCTCCCTCCAGGGCATTTGTGGTTCAGTGATAGGATTCTCGCCTAATCTGCCCCCTCTTTGTCACACTCTGATTTTCACCAGTCACTTTTCTCTCCACCCTCTCTATGTCACATCCTGTTTCCACCCTACTTCGCAAGTATATATAAAGACAGCATTGTGAGTTTTATAGTACTGTACCTTTAGTTTAGCTTAGCTCGGCTTAGATTGTGCTGTGTCCTGCATGAATAAAGAGATACTGCCTACAGCTCAACCATGAGTCCCTGGTTGTCTGTTACCCGCCCGTGAAGCCAGCCCGGCAAAAACAACATAACCCATCGAAAATAACACCTCCTGAAGTTAGGGATTAGGGGTTTGAACTTGGATCCTTGCATATTACAACATGTTCACTCAACCAGGTGTGGTACCACCCAGCCCCAAGAGCATATTTCTAAAGTAATATATGACCCAGAGTTTAAGTGCCTGGATTGGTGAAGGTTGAGTCTTTATAAAAACACATTAAGAAAAGTAGATCTCGGGGGAGTCAGGTGGTAGCTCAGAGGGTTAAGCTAAGGTGGCCCAAAGCACAAGGACCAGCGTAAGGATACTGGTTCAAGACCCCAGCTCCCCACCTGCAGGGGAGTTGATCCACAAGCTGTGAAGCAGGTCTGCAGGTGTCTTTCTCTCCCATGCTCTTTCTTCCCCTCCTCTCTCCATTTCTTTCTGTTATATCCAATAACAGCATCAATGACAACAATAACTACAACAATAAAACAAGAGCAACAAAAGGGAATAAATAAATAAATATTTAAAAAGAAAAAGAAAAGTAGACCTCTGTTGAAATTAAAACAACTCATCACCATAGACATACTGACTCAGTTTTTTCTGACTAGAGAAGGGGTTTTTGTGTTATCCCTTATCATCTTTGGCAGAAGACAACTTAAAATAATGCAAGTTATGTTTTCCCTAATTATTTTCCTTGATCTCAAAGGAAAGGAATTTGATATGGATCAAGATTAGACATCAATACATAATTCACTTTTCTGTCTAAAGATGAGTTTCATTTTTTTTTAATCAAATCATCATGGTGTATACTTGAAACAGCTTACTTTACCTATGTCTCATAACATAAATACTAAAATAATTATTGAAAAATTTGATGGTTTGATTCACAAGCAGAGGGAAAGCTGAACCATCACCAAGTTTTAACTCCTGGGGACCTTAAGTAGTGAAAATACTTAAAGTTTAAAAGTTTCCTGAATTATCCTTTTGCCCTCTTGGGAGCTTCAGAAGTGACAAAGCAGGTCTTCAGGTTTCTCTTTCTCTTTTTCCTCTATCTCCCACTATTCTCTTGATTTTGCTCTACCCTATCCAAAAAAAATGGGGGGGTGGCCACTAGGAGCAGTGATTCATAGTGCAGGCACCCAGCACCAGTGATAATCCTGGAGGTGAAATTTTTTCCTCTTCTTACAAGGCTGTCAGTAAGATTGGATTGGATTAGATTCTAGCTGCCTTATTTTAACATTAATCTTCTCTTTCAAAGATCTGTACATTCTTATTTTGGTACTGGGACTTATGTATTCAACAAAAAAGGGGAACACTGCGTAGCATTAATAGGTCTATTCCTGACACGCTTTTAGTATTTTGTATTAAACTATCTTCATCTCAATTTATACTGTAAGAACAGTCAACTTGGGACTGAAAAAATAGCTCACTAGAACAGTGCTCTGCTTTGTCATGTATGCCATTCAGGTTTGAGCCAGGCCTCCACTGTATTTAAAAAGCCTTTGTCCTCCCCACTTGTAGGGGAGTCACTTCACAAGGATGAAGCAGATCTGCAGATGTCTATCTTTCTCTGACCCTGTCTGTCTTCCCCTCCTCTCTCCATTTCTCTCTGTCTTATCCAACAATGACATCAATAACAAAAACAATAATAACTACAACAATAAAACAACAAGGGCAACAAAAGGGAACAAATAAATATTTAAAGAAAAAAGAAAAGAAAAAGCCTTGGTCCTGTGGTTTCTTTCACTCTTTCTCTGCCTATATATCTCTATCCACAATAAGTATAATATAATACAATATTTTAAAATTCCGCCCAAAAGAACTACATAGTATTCTGTATATTACAACCAATAATGAAGATTCCAAGTTATCATATATATGTACACATACATAGTAGAAACAAATACATCTATATATATGCTTGCATGTACTATCTCATATAATGTAGTAGCCTATACATGAAATTGTACAATACATAACTAAATAATTATGTGGTGCACATTACATTAATGTGTGAAGGAATAAAATGATATATATGTATGTATAACATTTGGTACTGTGTATAAATTCTGACACACATATCTGTGTATGTTTGGTTTGTTTGTTTTCTGTGGATGTTCATTGTTCTAGGCTGACTTTACAGACAGAAGAAGATAGAGAAAGAAACCACAGTAGTGAAATTGCTCACATGACAAGATATTATTCTATCCAAGTGAACTAGTTTCGCCTCTAGCATATGTATTTTAAATGGACAAACGTTTTACAATATAAAACAAATAGCACAAACGTCCATGAGAAATTAAGATGCCATATCCTGAAGACTCTTAGGTCTCAATCATATTTCTCTTACTTTGTTGAAGAAGCCAAAGTGACTGCATATTTAAATCAATAAAAAGAAATTCAAGATCATCTGATCATTGTCACATGATCACTATTTTTAATGTATTTTTAAAAAATCTTATTTATGGACATCTAATCTTTGATAAGGGGGCCCAAAGGATTAAATGGAAAAAGAAGGCTCTCTTTAATAAATGGTGCTGGGAAAACTGGGTTGTAACATGAAGAAGAATGAAATTGAACCACTTTATCTCACCAGAAACAAAAATCAATTCCAAATGGATCAAAGACCTAGATGTCAGACCAGAAACAATCAAATACTTAGAGGAAAACATTGGAAAAACAGTTTCCCACTTACACCTCAAGGACATCTTTGATGAATCAAACCCAATTGCAAGGAAGACTAAAGCAGAAACAAACCAATGGGACTACATCAGATTGAATAGCTTCTGCACATCCAAAGAAACTATTAAACAAACAAAGAGACCCCTCACAGAATGGGAGAAGATCTTCATATGCCAGACATCAGACAAGAAACTAATCACCAAAATATATAAAGAGCTCAGCAAACTTAGCACCAAAAAAGCAAATGACCCCATCCAAAAATGGGCAGAGGATATGAACAAAACATGCACTACAGAGGAGATCCAAAAGGTTAACAAACATATGAAAAACTGCTCTAGGTCACTGATTGTCAGAGAAATGCAACTTAAGACAACACTAAGATACCACCTCACTCCTGTATGAATGGCATACATCAAAAAGGACAGCAGCAACAAATGCTGGAGAGGTTGTGGGGACAGAGGAACCCTTTTACATTGCTTGTGGGAATGTAAATTGGTACAGCCTCTGTGAAGAGCAGTCTGGAAAACTCTCAGAAGGCTAGATATGAACCTTCCATATGATCCAGTAATTCCTCTCCTGGGGTTATACCCCAAGGACGCCATAACACCCAACCAAAAAGAGGTGTGTACTCCTATGTTCATAGCAGCACAATTCAAAATAGCTAAAACCTGGAAGTTGTGGGACAAAGAAACCCTTCTGCACTGCTGGTGGGAATGTAAATTGTTCCAACCTCTGTGGAGAGCAGTCTGGAGAACTCTCACAAGACTAGACATGGACCTTCCATATGACACAGTAATTCCTCTCCTAGAGATATAATCCCAGGACTCCATAACACGCAACCAAAAAGATAAATATACATCTATGTTCATAGCAGCACAATTCATAATAGCTAAAAGCTGGAAGCAACCCAGGTGCCCAACAACAGATGAGTGGCTGAGAATGCTGTGGTATATATACACAATGGAATACTATGCAGCTATCAAGAACAATGAACCCACCTTCTCTGACCCAACTTGGACAGAGCTAGAAGGAATTATGTTAAGTGAGCTAAGTCAGAAAGATAAAGATGAGTATGGGATGATCCCACTCATCAACAGAAGTTGAGTAAGAATCTGAAAGGGAAACTAAAAGCAGGACCCGATCAAATTGTAAATAGGGCACCAAAGTAAAAACCCTGTGGTGAGGGGTAGACATGCAGCTTCCTGGGCCAGTGAGGGGGTGGGAGGGATGGGTCACAGTCTTTTGGTGGTGGAATGGTGTTTATGTACACTCCTAGCAAAATGTAGACATACAAATCAGTAGTTGATTAATATGAGAGGGGGAAAATAAATTGTATGTCTCAAAGTTTTTCAAAACACAAATTGAATCTTTTATATACCTGAAAGCAGAAGTACACTAGAGTTTGCAGTGAGTACCCACCTAACACTTCCTCTCCACTATTTCAAGCTTTGGGTCCATGATTGCTCAACAATTTGTTTGGCTTCATATGTTAACTCTCTTTTCAATCACCAGGTTCCAGATGCCACCAGGATGCTGGGCAGGCTTCCCTGGATTGAAGACCCCACCAATGTGTCCTGGAGCTCAGCTTCCCCAGAGACACACCCTACTAGGGAAAGAGAGAGGCAGACTGGGAGTATGGACCGACCAGTCAACGCCCATGTTCAGCGGGGAAGCAATTACAGAAGCCAGACCTTCTACCTTCTGCAACCCTCAATGACCCTGGGTCCATGCTCCCAGAGGGATGGAGAATGGGAAAGCTATCAGGGGAGGGGGTGGGATATGGAGATTGGGTGGTGGGAATTGTGTGGAGTTGTACCCCTCCTACCTTATGGTTTTGTTAATTAATCCTTTCTTAAATAAATATATATATATATATCAGATGCAAAAAAAAAAAAGGAAACATTGACAAAACCATAGGAAAAGAGGGGGTACAACTCCACGCAATTCCCCAGAACTCCATATCCCATCCCCTCCCCTGGTAGTTTTCCTATTCTTTATCCCTCTGGGAGTATGGACCCAAGGTCATTATGGGGTGCAGAAGGTGGGAGGTCTGGCTTCTGTAATTGCTTCCCCTCAGAACAAGGGCATTGACCGGTTGATCCATACTCTCAGCAGTCTCACTCTTTCTTTAGTGGGGTGGGGCTCCAAGGAAGCAGAGCTCCAGGAAACATTGGTGGGGTTGTCTCTCCAAGGAAATCTTGTTGGCATCATGGTAGCATCTGGAACTTGGTGACTGAAAAGAGAGTTAACATATAAAACCAACAAGTTGTTGACTAATCATGAATCTAAAGGCTGGAATAGTGCAGATGAAGATTTGGGGGGTCTCTGTTTTATAGATAGTTGGTAGGCCTATTTTAGTTATATTCCAAAGAGCCCATGACTATACCAGTGTTGTTTGTTTGTTTGTTTATTTTCTTATTTGTTTTCCCTGAGTCTGAAATAAGATATGCAGGTGGGAGATGATGTCATGGCTGGCAAAAGGACCAGAAAGCTGGATCAGGGAAAAGAGTAGCTTATAAATATGGGAAAAGTGTATAAATATTGCTGACTATAAACCCCATCTATTTGATCTGATCTGGGGCCCAAATTTAGCTTAGTAGCCTATGTGACCTCTGCATCCCTGTAGATCTGAGCTCACATTCTGTGGTTATGAGTAGGAATGTTCCAAGCTGCCCCAATTTCAAAACACAACTTATCCACAATTTTGAAGACTGCCTGAACACACACACACACACACACACACACACACACACACACACACACACACACACACACACACACACACAGACTTGTCCATTCATACACATTCATACAGACATGTGCTTGCTCCACACAGCATAAAAAATATCTCCTTTAAAGCCATATTGTATTTTCTCAGCTCACTGTGCTTTCTGTTTCTATCCTCCCCTATAATTTGTGGACAACTTCTACAATTCTTTGCAACATTTTCTGTTAATTAACAGGTTCAGAATGTGACTGATGACCTTTTCTTCATTTATTTCTTTTTATGACTCTGAAGGTTCTCCCTGAAAATGCTATGACTCTAACAGTCACTGTATGTTAACTATGGTTCTGCCTTTAACTGTCAGATACACAGATGATCCTCTGGCAGAATGTCATGGGAGTGGCCCAAAAGCGCATTTGTATAGGGTATATGTCCATTTTATTTCCCTTACATAAATTAATGAATTTAAATAATTTTTGTCTGTCTCTATACACATAAACACCTATATTTCCTATTTTAATAAACCAGTGCTATAACCAGCAGCAGTGCTGCTTGTACTATTCTGGCCATCTCTTGGCTACTACTTTAACTAAAATATTACCCATATTAAAGACCCCGCTAGAAAATTTCAGTGATAAAAGAATGAACCTGGTGCTGACAAACTAAACTTTGTATATATATTTAAACAGTTATAGCTTCCTCTCCCCTTTTTTTTTGCAGACTCTGGGCAACTTGTGGGGGAAGAGAATACTTTCTAGATATTAAAAGTCATAGTAAATTGAATCAACTTCTCCAGAAATATGTGGCATTTACACTGAACTTCATATGTCTTGATATGTTCCCAGTGAGAGTTATGTCCCTGTGTGACTCTTTAATTGTAATTCTTTACATGTGCTGAATATAATTATGAATTGATAACCTTATTATTATAGAATCTTAATATACATATATAATTTTTTGTTGTTGCCACCTAGGTTATCACAGGCTTGGTGGGAGCACTACAAATCCACAGCTCCTGGCAGTCTTTTTTTTTTTAATTTTTCTTTATTTTTTTCTCTTTATTTCTTCCCTTCTTTATTTTTTTCTTTCTTTTTCTTTTATTTTTTCTTATTTAGCTAGGACACAGAGAATTTAAAAGAGGACAGGGAGATAGAGTGAGAGAAAAAAATATATATACATAGAGAGAGAGAATGATAGACACCTGCAGACCTGCCTCACCACTCCTCCCTCCTGCAGGTGAGAAGCAGGGCTTGAAACATAGTCCTTGAGCTTGGTGATATGTGTGCTTAATCGGGCGTGCCTGGCCCCTTAATGTACATTTATATATTTGTAACTTATATATGTAGTTGGAAAGCCATCTCTACCAAAGAGATGATCTACGATTTATATTCAAAACTATTCTTTTTAAAAAATATTTATTTATTTATTCCCTTTTGTTGCCCTTGTTTTATTGTTGTTATCATTATTGGATAGGACAGAAAGAAATGGAGACAAGAAGGGAAGACAGTGAGGGGGAGAGAAAGATAAACACTTGCAGACCTGCTTCACCGCTTGTGAAGCGATGCCCTTGCAGGCGGGGAGCTAGGGGCTCGAACCATTATCCTTAAGCTGGTCCTTGCACTTTGCGCCACTTGCACATAACCTGCTGTACTACTGCCTGGCTCCCTCAAAACTATTCTTAAGGTATTACAGAGACTCTACAAACACACAACCAAAAAGTTATTGTTGTAGCATTCAGTATTCTCTTGACCTTAGGCTGTTTTGCTGAGGGTATAGCTAGAGAATGGGACAATGCCTGATTCCAGTTTGGTGAAAAAATATTATTTATGAAGTAGATACTAAAATTTTACAAGCCATTCTTGGTCCAAAGCACAAAGTAATGTTTGTGCACCAAAGAAACCCATGAGTGACTAGACTCCTGAACATATGTTTGATATTCATCTTGTCACATAATTCTATGCCAAGTTACTAGTACTCCAAGGAGTATGTATATAAAGTAACTGAATATATTTTTCATTTATTTCCATTGAGTTAAATTCTACACAAACTTGTCTTAGGTTTTTTTCTTTTTCTAGCAAAATCATGAGTTTTGTTGAAAATTCTGGGCTGATTATTGCTTAGAGTTTGTTTGCGTATCATTTGAAGTTTTCTCTGGACGTTAATATACAGAATCTTTTCCATGGGTAATTTCCAATGCCCTAAGATGCACTAACAAGATAGGTTTTATAGCAGGCATTTTTCCCCCCACATACAACTAGGAAAAAAAAAACAACAAAACTCTGATATCTAATTGATTCTAATGATGGAGTTATTACCCTGCTGGCACATCGCAGGAATGTTTTTATAGTTTCTGTTAATTATATAAGCTTGATGTGTCTTCAACACATTTTCCACAGAGAATAGTATGGAGATTTGATTGTTTAATTAATTATTTTTACAGCACCAAGGCCTTGCTTATTAGTAATTTCACACCTCTTGGGCAACCTGGTTCACTATTTTAATTTTACATTTTTATAGAGAAAGAGGAAGAAGGAGATAGCATTAGTACACCCTCTATTGCTGTGGAAATTTCACAGGTTACCAAGGCTTGATTGAACCTACGCTGTGTGTGTTGCAAGGCATGTTGGGTAAGCTATCTGATAAGCCATTATGAAACTTTTTAGTGTGCTTTCTAGGAAAGCACCAGTTTTCAATTCAGAGTAAAATTACCACAATTACTGTAACCATTTCTCTAAATGCTGTAGAACTAAAGTGGTTTTAATTAAATGTTTAATTAAACATGTTATTAAATATAATACAAATGCTCACTTTCAAAATCCACAGTGAATTAAAACTATTTGCTGATGTTAGGATTCATTCTAGTGCATTTTTTTTAAGAAATAAAAATAAATAAATTAAAAGTTCTCCTGTATTCATAATTCTGGGAGAAACTCAATCAATATGAATAAATTTGGAATACAGACATTTGGATACCAATTAAGAACAGTTAGGGGCCAGGTGGTAGCACACATGGTGAAACACTCACAAGGATGCAGGTTCAAGCCCCTAGTTCACACCTGCAGAGGGAAAGCTTCATAAGTGGTGAATCAGGGTAGCTGGTGTCTCTCTGCCTCTCTATCTCCCCTTCCTCTCTTAATTTCTGTCTCTATCCAATAATAAATAAATAAAAATATTTTTTTAAAAGACCAAGTGCTACTTTCTTCTTTCTCTTTGATTCTGTTGCTGGCTGTGAGGAATGGAAGTTCTTGCTTCCATTAAAGTATGATCACTCACTCTTACACATAATGTTTCTTTCTCTGAATAGATATTAATAGAAAAATAACATTAAAATATAGGCATCCCATTCACATATGTAAAGCCTGCTACAAGAGTATGTAAATGTTTCAAATACCTAAGTAGCTAAATGTAACCCATCTAGCTAACAATTTGCTGAATTAAAAAACTTAGATCCTTCTGGCTCACAAAACACTGTTGTTTTGACAAAATAAAAGATATCTAGGAAATCTTGGACTTTATTTGAATAAAAGTCAGTAAAATGCAAAAGATGGCTGGTTTAAAATATTATTTCCCATGCTAATGCTTTTTTCCTCCAGCAAAGAGGAAACTACATGTAAATTTGTATTTTATAATACATTAAATATGTATATATCATATAATTTGCAGTAAATCTATGTGCATATATTCTGTAAAATTAGTTTATCGCCCCAGATGGCATCTGCCATCCTGTATGCTAAAATCTAATCTTATTCTATTATGCACTCAATCTTCTCCATCAGTTTTACCTGACATTCCCAAGCTCTGAGCTCTTTTGATCAACTTCTCTAGAGGAAGTTAAGCATTTACATCAGATTCCTTTTGGAATCTTAAGAGAAGCTAGAACATTCTAGGATTATGAAAATGTTCATGTTTCAAATGTATTCTAGATGTTTGTTTCCAAAAGTATTTAGTGCACCCAACTGCTCAGTGATTCCAGGGTTCTTAATAAGTACTTGGATCAAAGTGTTCCTATGTTTGGTATGAGGTAGATTTATTTGAGTTAATTTTATATAACCTGCAGTATATTTTCGTGAGTTATTTAGAAGAGTCTTTATGTCAAGTCAATTAATTTTCAGTTAGTTACAATTAAGAGAAAAGACATGGAGCAGGGTGGATGTAAAAGTGGTGGGGAGTTAAGGAGATCTCTGTTGTCCATGTCTCTCTAGATGAGAGCAAGGGCGACTCCATCTCTCCCAGCTACATTATCCGACAGAAATTTTTCTGGAGATATAAACATTCAAAATTCATGCCTCAATATAGTGATATTCTTTGTTCAAATAATGTATCCATGGTTATAGACTGGGAACTCACAGGTCTGACCAGAATCTATGGCCTTAGCCTCATGATCTTGTCTACATTCTCTATTCCTCTTTCTAAAAGGAGTAAAAAACAAAAACCAACCAACCAACCAAACAAACAAACAAAAAACAACACCATCAATGCCTTGGAAAATGTCTATGGACATTCACCAGAGAAATTATTTTAGTTATTTTTACCAGCAAAGCATGGAAAGGAAAGTTTAACAGCAGTGTGTGTGTGCTCATATTTTTATACAAAGTACCAATTAAAATACACAGAATTCAGTTTAAAGAGAACAACTAGTTAGATTACAGATTAGTGTGGCCAGCCAGTGGCACACCAGTGCAGAAGGATACAAGTTCAAGCCCCTGATCTCCACCTGAAGGGGGAAAGTTATAAAGTAGTAAAGCAGGGCTGCAGATATCTCTATCTCTCCACCCTTCTCAATTTCTTTGTGTCTCTATCCAATAATACATAAATAAGAATATTTTAAAAACACAGATTATACAGATTTTCTTCTCAAGTACATCCAATAGACAAAAAAACAACCTCAAAGGAATATTTAGCCGTGAAAATATCTTGAGATATTGCTATGTTGGAAATTAAAAAAATAGTAACTCCCACAAAGACAGTTATTTCTTTTCCTGTGATTATATTGATGCACATGATTAATTTTTTAAGTGGCAAGTGTGTTAGAGCCATTTGGCTATTTATTGGGGAGTATATTGAATAACATATACCTTTATCCATTTAGATTACCTTCAGCCAGTAAAACACTTTTTCTGAAATACCTAAGAAGACTCACTTGTAAAACAACACCTTCTGACTCCCATTTCATACCTAAACCTAGACAAAGAGAAAACTTGCTCCAGCTTTTGAAAGTGATATTTTTATCTTGCTCATATCTCTTGCAAACACCCTCGAATTAGCATCTGTGAAATGTATGCTAAACTTGGTGCCAAGTTTCAAAGGAGATGATGAACTATTCTATCAGCTTCTATGTAATAGAGGAAAGAATACTGATGTTGGTATGTCAACAGAAGACATGAATATTCATGCTTAGGAAAGAATCAGACTTCACGATTCTTAATATCTTAGGAAAATCCGAGCCAGGTTTATATGGAGATATTTTTAAATCAGCATATTTATGATTTACTGAGTTTCTGAAAAAAAATGTTTACTTTAGTTCTTGTAATTTATTTATACATCATCTATGGGGATTCCATGTTCATTGTTAGCACATATTCATAGAGCTTAAGCTTGGCATTTTAAGGGAACAGTTACTGCCAAACCCAAGGAAGTGCAGTGACTCAGATTAGTGCCAGATGTGAGGTGGCAAAGTATATTTTATATGTGTGCGAATATATGTCTAACTGTGGTTGTTAAATTAAAAACCCTTATTAAATCTCTTATTTCAACTTCACCATGTGCTACTATGGTATAATTTTCTGGAAGGGATGGAATCCTAATTGTAGAGTGTTAGTGGAACCCAGGCTAAATATAGCCTTTCTAAACGTGTTTATGCATTAGATGAATTTACTGTTATAATATCTGGAGCTTCACTGATAACTCATGATTGAATGGGAGTAATGATGTAAAGCTCCCCTACAGAATGGAATCTAGAATAAAACACTGTATGTGCAGGGCAAAAATAATGGACTTCAAAGCAAGTCTTTGTCAACAGCTACAAATCTAAGCAATTCGAAGTTGAGGTTGCAAGCTATGAGTCTCTTTCATACTCTGATTATATAAGACAAAGTGTTGTTACAGCAAAAAAGCACTGTACCCAACAAAGAATAAGTGCGGGGACTTGGGCGGTAGGGCAGTGGGTTAAGCCCACGTGGCACAAAGCGCATGGACCTGCATAAGGATCCAGGTTGGAGCCCCTGGCTCTCCACCTGCAGGGGAGTCCCTTCACAGGTAGTGAAGTAGGACTGCATGCGTCTGTCTTTCTGTCTCCCTCTCTGTCTTTCCCTCCTCTCTCCATTTCTCTCTGTCCTATCTAACAATGACGACATCAATAAGAACAATAATAATAACAGTGACAACAACAACAAAAAACAACAAGGGCAACAAAAGGGAAAAAATAATAAGTGTAAATAAGACAATAGTTCATTATGCAGTGTTGTTCAACTGATTTATTGAGAATAATGTAGTAACTTCAGGTATAGAAAATAAAATCTATTGTGGTAGGTAAATGTTGCATAAGAGAACACAGTTTCCTTTATGTAACCTTTGTTTTTCCTTCCTTTTTTTTTTTTTAGGATTAGAACACATTTACTTATATAAAACACATGAAATTACAGTTGGCAGAAAAGAAGTCCAGGGTTCAGGTCCTAACTTCCTCTCTAAGGGAATCCTCAAGTTATTTCCGGTTTCTGCTCACTTTAGGGATCATTTGGCAAGAATTTCAAGTCAATTTCCAAGAGATTTTAGATTTCAGGGCAGCACATCTTCACTTCTACAAACTAGAGTGCTTTTTTCACTCTATAGAGCTGATATATATACTTTATAGCAGATATAGCCTCACTTTAATACTCAGTATGGATTAAAATCTGACCCTGAGCTTTTTATCTTTACTCATGATGAACTGTGGAAGAAAAATGACTTAATATTTCCCTAGGATGTTGTAGACTTGACGTCTTTTGTAAAAAATGGGGCACTGGAGGTGCTACCTCATTTCTTCCAGCCCATCTCAAGAGACTACACAGAATATCAGCAGATAGTCATGTGTCGCTTTTGAACTTAAGTGTTCACCAGCCCTTGAAATCTGCAACAGGATCTAGCTAAGTATTTCATGAACAATGCTCTGGATTGTTCCACTGGTGTGGGCATCATATGGTGTGTTTTATTTTCTTTGTTCGTTTTTGTCTTCTAAGTGATACCACAAGAAAGATACAATAGATTTGTTTCTATAGTATGTGTTAAAAAGAGAAATTTCACATTTTATAATGTCTATACCCCTGAATAAGTGATTTTTATAACTCATGCACAGCATATCTAAAGTTCTCCAACTTCTTTGACTATCACCTTCTAGATTTATGTGACTTTGTGTACACAGAGGTGATGACTGTTAGATATTAAAATAGACTAGGTAGGAATTAACCAGAAGAAACTTTCATGTCCATTTCACATGAACAAGAGTGTCATGTCATTTACATGCATATGTTCAATGAAGTACCTTAATTTTCACACAGACTGAGCTCATTTTTTGTTAATAATGTTTATTAATGAAGGCCCTGCAAGATAGGTCACCTGGTAGGGTGCCTTCCTTGTGCACACAATCCAAATAAGAGCCCCTAACATCTTTTGGGAATACTACAGCACTGGGCAGAACACTGGTTTCTGTATCTGCCTATCTCTATGTTTGCAGGCAGTAACACACTCAATTCAGCACACATGCTACAATGCTCAAGGACCTTGTTCAAACCCAGTCCTCACTTTTAGGAGTGAAGCTTCGCAAGTGGCAAAGCAGCAGGTGTCTTCTTTCTCTATCTCTCTGAACCCTACCTCACTCTGTCTCTATCCAATATTTTTTTTTAAATAAAATAATTTCTCTTCTATATATATATTTTTAACTTATGAATAATTTAATAGGGACTTCCAAGTTTATAAAATTATAGGAGTATAGTTCCACACTGTACCCACCACTCCTGTATTTCTAATTGTTCTGCTTTCTCTATCTTTCCTTTCTACCTTTGGATCAATGTAGGTAGTGAGATGTTTATCATATCATTTTGCCTTTTAAAAATTGTGTTTAATATTTATTTATTTTCCTTTTTGTTGCCCTTGTTGTTTTATTGTTGTAGTTATTATTGTTGCTCTTGATGTCATCCTTGTTGGATAGGACAGAGAGAAATGGAGAGAAGAGGGAAAGACAGAGATGGGGAGAGACAGATAGACAACTGCAGACCTGCTTCACGCTTCTGAAGTGACTCCCCTGCAAGTGGGGAGCCGGGAGCTAGAACCCGGATTCTTATGCGGGTCCTTGAGCTTTGTGCCACGTGGGCTTAACCCGCTGCGCTACCACCCGACTCCCCTTTTAAAACTTTTTTGTAAGCTCTTCTTTTATTCATTTTTAATGATACCCCAGGAGATGAGATTACCATACGACTTGTTAATTAACTAGATTCTAATATAATACTTTTTTTTTTCCTCTAGGGTTATTGCTGGGACCATGCCTGAACCATGAATTCACAGCTCCTGGAGACTATTTTTTTTTTTCCCTTTTTGTTGCCCTTGTTGTTTTATCGTTGCTGTGGTTATTATTATTGTTGTTGTTGATGTCATTGTTGTTGGATAGGACAGAGAGAAATTGAGAGAGGAAGGGAGGACAGAGAGTGGGAGAAAAAAGTCACCGGCAGACCTGCTTCACCGCTAGTTAAGTGACCCCCCTGCAAGTGGGGAGCCAGCTGGAACCAAGATCCTTATGCCAATCCTTGAGCTTTGTGCCATGTGCACTTATCACGCTGCGCTACCGCCCAACTCCCTAATATAATTCTTTTTAACCACTTCCTGTATTATATAGTGTATGTCTTTTTTGAATACACTGATCTTTCTTTCTTTTTTTCTTTCTTTCTTTTTTTCTTTCTTTGTTTCTTTTTTAACTAGAGCACTGCTAAGCTCTGGCTTATGGTAGTGTGGGGGATTGAACCTGGGACTTGAGAGCCTCAGGCATGAAAGTCTCTTGCATAACCATTATGCTATACCCCCACCCAGAATACACTGATCATTTGTATAATTATTGACATTATAATAATTCTACAATTAAACTCTTTAAACCAAAATCATCATTATTTTACACAGGGTGTATTTTCTATTCATTATAGTTACATATATTTCTCCCTGTATTTTTTCTTTTGCCTAAAAATGTAAAGCATTTCTTGTAATGTTGATTTATCAGTGACAAATTCTATTTTTAACCAGAAATCATCTTTGTTAGACGATTTCACTTTGCACACTATGAGGCTGAAAGTTATTTTAGCACTTTAAAGATGTCATTTAATTGTCTTCTTGATTCCTGAAAATGAACTGTCAGTCTTTTTGTATCACTTTTGATAATAGGATTTTTTTCCTGGTTGTTATTAAGATTTTGTCTTGTAATTTGGTTTTCAACAGGTCTACCATGTCATGTCTCATTGTATGTTTTTTTATGATTTACAATAATTCAATCTTATTGAAGCATCTTACTTTTTAGCAGATCAGTATAACTGTGAATCTAATTGTAATATCAACTGTTGCAGTGCATATTTCGTAGTTGCTTTTATTTCGGGTATTATTTTTAAAAGAAGACAAAAATTTTAAGCCATACACACAGACACACACATATATGTACACATATGCATACAAATAAATATACACTTCAATATATATACACTTCACTGGGGTGTTAAAAGTTGGCACATAGGTACAAATTTTAATCTTCCCCTGATGTCTACAAGACATTCACTCCCCCAACCTAGGCCCACTCCCCCTTATCATATGCCGGGAACCCAATATCCCTTTCTCATATCCCTCCTGTCTTTTCCCCAGAGAATTTTACTTTGGTGGAATATACTAGTCCTAGTCCAAGCTTCACCTTATGTTTTACCTTACTATGAGTGAGATCATTCGGGTCTGGCCCAATGGTCTGGGTTCCAGTACCAGGCACTTTTGATTCTAGGGCCCTTATAGTATGTTTGGAGATCAGGAAATGTAATGGCTCCATTATTACTCTTTTCTCTTAGGATTCCTTAGTCAATCCTGAGTATGTTCTGGATCATGATAAACCATTTTGTCTTGCATTACTCTTTTCAAGAAATTTGCTGATATCTTGATAGGGACTGTGTCATTTTCTTTATACTCTGTTTTGTCCAAGAGAATTTTCTACTCATGACTTCACATTTTTCATTACTTTGAAAAATTTAGACAAATAGTTATAATATTCACTGATTTTTCTACTGGATTTCCAATCTTACTATTCTCTACCTCTTAACTCTACTATGTTTTCCATACTTTATTACCATCAATGCACAGTCTGAATATTTTACATTTACTTATCCTCACTGTCATCAACTCTCCTCTTATCCTATGAAACTAATATTTTAGGTATAATACTTTCAGGATTTTTTTTTATTTTTACGTTTTGATGTTTTTAAATTGATTCATTTTTAAGTTAAATCCTAATAATTTCATCATTTAAGCATGTATCAATTAGTTATTTTTCAAAAATATGTTTAAGAACTTCTATTACTCATCTTACCTTTAAATCCTTATTTTTTTCCTCTGTGATATTCAGTTGTTTGGTTTTACTTGAAATAACTGGTATTCATTGCTGAATATCAAACACTGCATATGAAACTATTTATAGAGATCATTGGTAACCCGGGGACGTTCTCTTCTCCCCCCCCCCCCTCTCTCTCTCTCTCTTTCTCTCTCTCTCTCTCCAGAGCATTTTTCACCTCTGGGTTATAGTGGTGTGGAGGATTGAACCTGGGACTTTGGAGCCTCAAACAAAAGAGTCTCTTTGAGTAACCATCACACTATCTACCCCCACCTGGAAAATAATATCTCTAAGTGGTAATTCAAGTTGCTTTCTGGCCTGTAGCTAGAAGAGGAGTAAGTTGATTTTGTTTGGGACTGAACTTATGCATGTTAAGGTCAAATATTTTGTTAAGGTTTGATTGAAAAAAATAAGGTTTCTCTCCTTCTTCTCCTTCTCCTTCTCCTTCTCCTTCTCCTCCTCCTCCTCCTCCTCCTCCTCCTCCTCCTCCTCCTTCTTCTCCTTCTTCTTCTTTTCTCTTCATTTTCTCAGCTAGATAGAGCAAGACTCAGAGAGAAAGAAGCCACACCAAATCTGCGTTCAGTGAATTGGGGCCCTGGGCCCTTATTCAAACCTGGCTATCACACACAGGAAAGCAGTACACAGTCTACATGAGCTATTTTACTGTGCAAGCACTTCTATTTCCCAGAAAAAAGTTCTTGCTACAAGTGTCATTATTGTGAAGAAATGATTGCAAATGCAACCTACAGACATTATATGATTAGGTATATGGTGACACTCCTGGGGCAGTATCATGGTGTGTGCCACTTTATTACAGATGAGTAAGTCTTTGCTGCAGCCAATGACATTTTATTTTATTTTTTAAAGTTTTTTTATTATTATTTATTCCCTTTTGTTACCCTTGTTTTTTTGTATTGTTGTTATTGATGTCATTGTTGTTGCATAGGACAGAGAGAAATGGAGAGAGGAGGGGAAGACAGAGAGGGGGAGAGAAAGACACTTACAGACTTGCTTCACCGCCTGTGAAGCGACTCCCCTGCAGGTGGGGAGACAGGGGCTGGAACCTGGATCCTCAGGCAGGTCCATGCACTTTGCACCATGTGTGCTTAACCCGCTGAGCTACCGCCTGACTCTCCTAGTGACATTTTAATCAGTACATCATCAATTTATTTAGAAAATAAATGTTTGTTGAAAAATATTTGTTAGTGACTAATATTTATTTACAAAATTATCAAATAACAGTGGCATAATTCCACACCATTCCCACCACCAGAGTTCTGTGTCCCCTTTCCCTCCATTAGAAACTGTAGTAGTTCTCCCAAAGTTACAGCTATGGGTTGACTATTATTTCTATAACTATCTATATTTGCCCCTCCCTTTTTTTCTATGGTTCTGGCTTCTCTTTTTAACAGATGAATATTTAAAATATGGGTGCTTAAAAGTATTTAACTCTGGAGCTCAGCTTCCCCAGAGACCCATCCTACTAGGGAAAGAGAGAGGCAGACTGGGAGTATGGACCGACCAGTCAACGCCCATGTTCAGCGAGGAAGCAATTACAGAAGCCAGACCTTCTACCTTCTGCAACCCTCAATGACCCTGGGTCCATGCTCCCAGAGGGATAGAGAATGGGAAAGCTATCGGGGGAGGGGGTGGGATATGGAGATTGGGCGGTGGGAATTGTGTGGAGTTGTACCCCTCCTACCCTATGGTTTTGTTAATTAATCCTTTCTTTAATAAAAAAAAAAATTTCTAATTGATTAAAAAAAAAAAGTATTTAACTCGGGAGTAATGCGGTAGCACAGAGGGTTAAGCACAGGTAGCACAAAGCATGAGGACCGGTGTTAAGTATCCCGGTTTGAGCCCCTGGCTCCCCACCATCAAGGGTGTTGCTTCACAAGCGGTGAAGCAGGTCTGCAGGTGTCTTTATCTCCCTCTCTGTCTTCCTCTCCTCTCTCCATTTCTCTCTGTCCTATCCAACAACGACAACATCAATAACCACAGCAATAAAACAACAAGGGCAACAAAAAGGGGATAGATAAATAAATAAATAATAAAAAGTACTTAACTCCCTGAATTCAAATTCTGTTTCTCAGATTTGTAACTGTTCTAGAAGCAGATTGCATATCTGAAAGACAGACATGTAGAATGTGATGTTTTGGAACTAGAGTCAGTATGAACTGTGTAGATGCTATTCTGATAGAATCTTACCTTAATTTTGCTTTTTTTTGCCATTGTTTTCAGTGTTCTATATGAAAAAAAAAAAAACAACTTGGCACCATAAGCATTGTCAAAGTTTTTCCCTGCTATATTTTTTCTAAGTGTGTAGCCTGTCAGGGTTTATATTTGAACCTTGAAACTATATGAGTTTTTTTTTGTGAGTGATTTGATATAAAAATTTAATTTCATGTGATTATTCAGTTTGGCCAGAAAGTGATTCAAGGAGATAGTCATTTCCTTGTTCATTATCCTTGACTTGCTTCTCAAATATAAATTGACCATCAATGCAGCCGTTTATTTATGGTCTACTAACTTTGTTCCATAGTTATTTGTGTTCGGGTTTTGTTTATGATATCTTTATTCATCTTTCTTTTGTTGGTTCAGTAAGGATTTGATCACTATAGCTTTGTCACATAGTTTGAACCCAGTACATTTAGTTCCTTCATTTTTTTCTGTGACAAGATCATGCTGATTACTCTGGTTCTTTACTGTTTTATAATTTTAGAATAATCTGTTTCTGTAAAATGAGTTGTTCCAATTTTGCTAGCGTTTCACTGCATCTACTGATAATTCTGGGTAACATGGACATTTCAGTACTTGTAATCCTTGTAATCTACAAAAAATTATAGTGTTTTGCTCAGGTAAATTTCTAGTGACTAACTATTTCACTTGCATTCTTAAATTTGTTCTTAAATATTTTTGGTTTTGGATGTTATTATCAATAATAATTTTTCTAAATACTTCCTTTATGTTTATAAAAGCAACTCATTGTTGCATCTGATTTTGTATTTTGAAATTTACCAAAATACACTGATTAGTGCCAATAGTCTTTTAGTGTAATCTTGAGGACACATATAATATCATATTGCCTTGAAATTTAGTCTTGCTTCCTCCTTTCTAGACTCAATTAATTTTATCTGTTCTAATTGCTCTGTCTAGAACTTAAATACTACATTGAATAGGAATGGTAAAAAGGGATCTGTTTATTTATGTGATCTTGTCATATCTTATAAGTTATTATGCCAAAGTATGATCCTTTTATACATAATGTACTGGGTGTTTCTATCATTACAGGATATGAAATTCTGTCAAATTCATTATTTTATATGTAAGAGAAGAATCTAGAATGCTTGTGTCTTTTATTCTCTTTATGTGACTTACCAGACATATTGATGTTTGTTTATTGAACTATCCTTACATCTCAAGAATAAATCCTACGGATCATTAGTGTTTTGTTGAATTTGGTTTGCTAGTATTTTGTTGAGGGAGGGCAACATAATTCTGTAGTAATATGTTTAAGTTTAATGAGCCTGCACTCAGACTGTAAATGCCACTAGTGAATCTTAGCCCTCTCCAGTCCCACATCCATACACATGCTTGGGTGGGAGGCATGGCACGAAAGAGTTAAGTATTAGTATAGGCCCATCATGTCTGTGTAGGAATCCCAGGACTCCCTGACTAGGGCCCCAGGTGATGAGGTGGCCTGGTAATGACTACAGAGTCATCATTAAAGTATACTAGTCTCTTGACCTTATTCAGCTTTTGTAGTCCTGACTTTGTCTGACAAGGTTAGCTTTGGAGTGACTGAAGTACACGTAATAGGAAATAGGTGAAGAGGGTATCTAGGACTAAGTAGAAACTATTTGATTAAGTACTATACGGTGTCATTTTGGGTCTTTCTACTTTTTTGCTACATTCATTGACTCAATGTAAACTATTGTGCGCCTTTTCTTTAAGGTACATGTTTCCCCCTAACTTATGGGTTCATGTATACATATGCTTTATCTCATGTCTAGGTTTTGAGGATTGTTAAGGGGTGTACCACCCAAACTGGAATTAAAGAGTCCTATGAGCTAGGAAAGGCCTCACCAAACTAATGAAGCTGGATGGTTGACATTCCAAGCCTGATGTCTCTGGACACAGTCTGAAGTAAAGCATGCTAAGATGGTACTGGTTGCATTGACTGGGTTAGGATCAGCAGATGCAGTATCAATTGGTATGAATTGAGAGAAGCATGCTGGAAAGTGAGCCCCACCCTAGAGGTTCCAAAACTAGGTGAAATATGGGCTTTATAGAGAAAGGGGAAGGTTTCTGCTGTCCTAGGGCTTAAGAAGGCAATAGATAGTCATTGCTATAAACAAATTATTTGGCAATTGGGTTAATTTTGAAAATCCTATTGTCAGGATTTTCTGTGTCATATAAGACCTCACCATAATTTATGTTCTATTATGCTATTTACATATAGCTGTATCTTATAAAGGAACATGACCAGTTGCTTCTGTTCTCCCTGCTCTAAGCTTTTAGGAGATTTAATATTTCAAACAAGTCATTAATAGAAGTATCTTAACAACTTGAGTCCATTGATAAAATTCAATCTGATTATCAATTTGAAGTTTTAAGTGCTTAGGTTGGAGGAACATATACTCAGGTCTATGCATCAAAATGTTTGAAATATTAGATCCATTCTTCCCCTTTCATATTACTTAAATAGTGACTTACGAGACTATAAGTTAATAGGAGTGTATATTAAGCATCATTCATACAACCAAAGGTCTGTATTACCCCACTCCAGTGAAGCTGAACATCTACCCTCACTCTCCACCCAGAGATTTTAACTTTTGTACCTTATTCCAAATTCAGTTAGATTCTGCTTTGAGTTTCCCTTTCTGTTCTTTCTCAACTTCTATATGAGATCAGTCTGGAGAACCCTCACAAGACTAGAAATAGACCTTCCATATGACCCAGTTATTTCTCTCCTAGGTATATACCCCAAGGTCTCCATAACACCCAACCAAAAAGATATGTGTACACCTATGTTCATATGTAATACCTTCTAAAGTTTTTTAACTCAGTCTTGCCCACACTGCACATCCAGCATTTTATCAGTTGTGAAGTAGGTTTTTCTACCTGGTCCTGTTTCTCTTAAAGGTTTCTGTTCTGGTATGGTAAGATTTTCCAAATTTATCTGTTTGTCTCTTCAACCTTGAGGTGTGTGACATTCCTATACTCTAGATTATGTATTTATAAGAAAGAGAGAATCATATCTAGTGCTGGGGATCAAATTCAGAACCTCATGCTTGAGGGGCCAACTCTTTATCTACTAAACCACCTCTAATAGCATGCAATTAATTTTATAATAAATCTTTCTTTAAAGAAAGAAAGAGAAAGGAAGGAAGGAAGGGAGGGAGGGAGGAAGGAAGGAAGGAAGGAAGGAAGGAAGGAAGGAAGGAAGGAAGGAGAGAAGTAGATCCAGGCATCAAGCCCCAGTAATATGCCCTGTGAAAAAAAAAATCGTGGTTCAAACCCCTGCTTCCCATCTGCAGGGGGGTAGCTTCACAAGTGGTGAAGCTGGTCTGCAAGTGTCTTACTGTCCCCGTCTCTGTCTTTCTCTCTCTCTCAATTTTTCTGTCCTTTTCAATAAAACTGGAAAAATTGACCTCCAGGAGCAATGGATTTGTAGTTCTGGCATTGAGCCCCAGCAATAATCCTAGAGGTAAAAATAATAATAATTATAGTAATAATAATAATAACGAGCGTACAGTGGAAAAAAACATACAAATGAATGAAGAAGAAATATTTAAGTGGGCTGGGTGGTAGTGCAGCAGGTTAAGCCCACAAGGCTTGAAATGCAAGGACCAGTGTAAAGATTCCAGTTCAAAGCCTCCAGTTCCCCATCTGCAGGGAGATCGCTTCACAGGCGGTGAAGCAGCTCTATAGGTGTCTATCTTTCTCTCCCGCTGCTCTTTGTCTCCCCTCCTTTCTTGATCTCTGTCTGTCCTATCCAACAACAGAAGCAGTGGCAACAATAACAATAATGGAAACAACAAGAGCAACAAAAGAGGAAAAAATAGTCTCCAGGAGCAGTTTATTACTAGTGCAGCCACTGAGCCCCAGAAATAACCCTGGAAGTAAAAAAAAAAAAAGTTTTTTAAAAAAGAACTATTATTTAATTGAAGATCCAAGCCATTTAGCCTATTGACTTGGACAGTGGGGATTCAGAAGTTTTGTGCATCTTAGTTTTAATTTCAAGCCAACACTTGCATTCTAAGTCAGATCCTTGTTGAATAGAATCTTGGTAACATCTCCGTTTACTATATTTAGAACACAGAATAAGTACAAAAAGGTGGTGAAGCTACCTTCACCTTCAGTGGTGAAGACTACCACTGGTAGTCTTTTAAAACTTCCAGCTTCCTTTATGTGTATTGAGTAATTTATTCCCCTTTTCTGTGTATTTTCCTTTGGTCAAGGATCAGGCTTTAATTTATGTGTCCCACCAATGACAATGACAATCTTCATCTGTAGACTAGCAGCTTTGAAAAATTGCCAATTAATGTGTCAACTTTGGTTCTACTTTCCCACATTGCCATTGTATACAGTTGAGGAAGGCAATGTTCGTATTTGATTTCAAAAATGCACAAATAATTCAATGCATCAGTTAGGGCTCTGAATGTAGGATGACGAATTTGCTGTGTGTAGCTCAATAGCATTCCTCTCACATTTCCATATTGGTAATATTCATATTTGGCACAGTTTCTTTCATATGGGAGGGGGGATTTCAAATATGCTAATGTAATAGTTTTTCATGAAATCAGAAGTTTACGATCTTTTAAATAAATTTGAATTAGCACTTTAAATAACTAACTATACATGATACCCATGTATTATATACACATCTTTGTTAAACATATTTCTTATGTATATTAAAAATATTTAAGTACAGACCTATGTTATTTTTAAAAAAGATTTTATTTATTGATGAATGAGAAAGATAGGAGGTGAGAGAGAAAGAACCAGACATCACTCTGGTACATGTGCGGCCAGGGATCAAACTTGGGGATCCTGCTTGGACTGACTATAATACCTGATCCACTGTGCCATCTCCTGGACAACCAGAGCAATGTTCTTTACTCAGTTTTTGACATTACTGATTCATTAATAAAAAATGAAGGGGTAGGGCGGTAGCACAGCGATTGCAAAGCGCAAGGATAGGCGGAAGGATCCCGGTTTGAGCCCCTGGCTCCCCACTTACAGGGAAGTCGCTTCACAAGTGGTGAAACAGGTCTGCAGGTATCTATCTTTCTCTTTCCCTCTCTGCCTTCCCCTCCTGTCTCCATTTCTTTCTGTCCTATCCAACAACGAACGACATCATTGACAACAATAATAACCACAATAAGGCTACAACAACAATGGCAATAAAAAAGGAAAAAAAAAAAAAAAAGGCCTCCAGGAGCAGTGGATTCATGGTTCAGGCACCGAGCCACAGCAATAACTCTGGAGGCAAAAATAAATAAATAATAAATAAATAAATAAATGAATGAATAATTTTTTTTTTAATTTAAATTTTTAATTTAAGAAAGGATTAGTGAACAAAAGCATAAGGTAGGAGGGGTACAACTCCACACAATTCCCACCACCCAATCCCCATAACCCACCCTCTCCCATGATAGCCTTCCCATTCTCTAGCCCTCTGGGAGCATGGACCCAGGGTCGTTGAGGGTTGCAGAAGGTAGAGGGTCTGGCTTCTGTAATTGCTTCCCCGCTGAACATGGGCGTTGACTGGTCGGTCCATACTCCCAGTCTGCCTCTCTCTTTCCCTAGTAAGGTGTGTCTCTGGGGAAGCTGAGCTCCAGGACACATTGGTGGGGTCTTCAATCCAGGGAAGCCTAGCCAGCATCCTGGTGGCATCTGGAACCTGGTGATTGAAAAGAGAGTTAACATACAAAGCCAAACAATTTGTTGAGCAAACATGGATCCCAAGATTGGAATAGTGGAGAGGAAGTGTTGGGGAGGTACTCACTGCAAACTCTAGTGTAATCCTGCTTTCAGGTATATATTTTGCAGTAGTTTATGGATACGTGTGCGCATACGCTCTCTCTCACAGAAACTGGTGTATGTCTAGGTTATGGGACTTTGTTAGAAAGTGAACTACCTGAGATGAAATTAGAGTGTACTATAAAAGGAAAGGTCTCACCCGAGTAATGAAGCTGAAGGGTTGTCATTCCACACGTGAAGTCTCTGGATACACTCTGAGGTGAAGCATGTTGAGATGGCAATCGTTGCTTTGGTTAGGTTGTGATCGGCGGATGCAATATTATTTGGTATGGATTGGGAGAAGCATACGGGAAAGTGAGCCCTATCCATGGGTGCCAGGACTGGGGGAAGTAGGGGCTCTATAGTGAAGATGTGAGGTTCCTGCTGTCTTAGGGTTCAAAAAGACAATCAATAGTTAATATTATCATCACATTATTTGTTAATTGGGTTAACTTTGAAAAGTCCCTTTGTTATGGTTTGCTGTACAGTACCCAGTATCTTGTATATAGCTGTGCTATTGGAAGCCTCCAATCTACTTGGTCTAGGCTTTTGAGAGAGTCCGCATATCAAATACGTAGCCTATCTATTAAAAAGATTCAGTTTGTCTCCTGAGAACCTTTGAGACATACAATTGATTTCCCCCTCTCATATTAATTAACTACTGATTTATATGTCTACATTTTGCTAGGAGTGTACATAAACACCATTCCCATCACCAAAGGACCGTGACCCATCCCTCCCGCCCATTCCCACCCCCCACTGGCCCAGAAAGCTACATGTCTACCCCTCACCACTGGGTTTTTTCTTTGGTGCCCTACTTACAATTTGATCAGGTCCTGCTTTTAGTTTCCCTTTCAGATCTTCTAAGTCAGCTTCTGTTGATGAGTGGGATCATCCCATACTCATCTTTAACTTTCTGACTCAGTTCACTTAACATAATTCCTTCTAGCTCTGTCCAAGATGGGTCAGAGAAGGTGGGTTCATTGTTCTTGATAGCTGCATAGTATTCCATTGTGTATATATACCACAGCTTTCTCAGCCATTCATCTGTTGTTGGGCACCTGGGTTGCTTCCAGGTTTTAGCTATTATGAATTGTGCTGCTATGAACATAGGAGTACACACCTCTTTTTGGTTGGGTGTTATGGAGTCCTTGGGGTATAACCCCAGGAGAGGAATTATTGGGTCATATGGAAGGTCCATGTCTAGCCTTCTGAGGGTTTTCCAGACTGCTCTCCACAGAGGCTGTACCAATTTACATTCCCACCAGCAATGTAAAAGGGTTCCTCTGTCCCCACATCCTCTCCAGCATTTGTTGCTGCTGTCCTTTTTGATGTATGCCATTCTTACAGGAGTGAGGTGGTATCTTAGTGTTGTCTTAATTTGCATTTCTCTGACAATCAGTGACCTAGAGCAGTTTTTCATATGTTTGTTAGCCTTTTGGATCTCCTCTGTGGTGAGTGTTTTGTTCATTTCCTCTGCCCATTTTTGGATGGGGTCATTTGCTTTTTTGCGGCTAAGTTTGCTGAGCTCTTTATATATTTTGGTGATTAGTTTCTTGTCTGATGTCTGGCATGTGAAGATCTTCTCCCATTCTGTGAGGGGTCTCTCTGTTTGTTTAATTGTTTCTTTGGATGTGCAGAAGCTTTTCAATAAATAATAAATAAATGAATAAATAAATATTTTAAAAATGAGTTTGTTGTTGAGGGAGACAGAAGCGAGGTACCCAAACTATCCAAATCCCCACATCTCAACCCATAGACTTTACAATATCTTATTTAGCAGGGGAAATATTATTTCATTCTTGCGACTAAGGATCTTGAGGTAGGAGACACTTCCTAGGTTGTCTGGTATGCCCACTTTAATCGCCAGTCCTTAAAAGTCAAAAAATAGGCAAAAGTGTTTTTAGTGGGAAATGTAATTGCAGGAGAGAAGTTGGAGGTCTAATAGTGCTGCTTCTTAAAATGAAGAAATGCAGCCACATACCATAAATCACATCTGTTCGAACAAAGAGACAGAAATAGATTCTACACTAGAGCTTCCATGGGAAGAAAAAAAAAGACAAAAGACAGTGCTTCCAAGCCTTTCATGTTGGCCCAGTGAGACCCAAGTCAGACCTCTGACAGCCAGAACTGTTAAGGCCAATTTTTTGTTGTTTCCAGCTTCTCAGCTTTTTTTTAACTTTCACATCATCCTCAGGAAATGTATGTAGTTGCTTTTCTGGTCATTTCCTTTCTGGGTCTTTCTGATTTTTTGTGGTATAGGTCTTCTCCTCCTCCTCTTCCTCCTCCTCCTCCTCCTCCTCCTCCTCCTCCTCCTCCTCCTCCTTCTCCTTCTTCTTCTTTTTGTATTTACAAGAATACAATTCAGATATAGAAAATCGACTACATTCATCTGAGAATTTTATTCTAACTATTTTTCAGGTGCTGCTGTTTTTTTAAAAGTCTTTTTCTTTTTTATTATTTGATAGGACAGAAAGAAATTGAGAGGATGAGAAAGAGGGAAGGAGGGAGGGAGGGAGAGAGAGAGAAAGAGAGAGAGAGAGAGAGAGAGAGAGAGAGAGAGAGAGAGCAGTACTCCACCACTCATGAAGCCTTTTCCTTTTCAAGTAGGGACTAGGGGCTAGAACTTGGGTCCTCATTGGTAACATGTGTTCCCTATCTTACTCCTCAGCTCTATCCCATAGGTATGGCTGTTTTATGAAACATTTGCTGATTATCATTTTTGAGATGAAGATAAAGGTGTTTTCTTGGTTCAGATGGTTCAGGTTCCCCTGAAAACTCCCAAGCTAAAATTTTCTTTTTAAAATTTTTCTTACGTTTTATTTATTTATTTTGCATAGAAACAGGGAAATTGAGAAGGAAGGGAGAAGAGAGGGAGGGAGGGAGGGAGAGAGAAAGAGAGAGGGGGGGAGGGAGAGGAAGAGGGAAAGGGAAAGGGATACAGGCAACACTGCCTTGCTACTTATGGAGCTTCTATCCTGATTGTGGGGGGGAAGGGACTTGAACCTTGGTCCTGTAGCATGGTAACATGTACTCTAATAGATGTGTCACCTTCTGGTGCCAAGAATAATGTTCATTTATAAACTGAGTTGACCTGGCTCCCTGGAATATTTTGTTCAAGGAAGTCATTATAAAGGTTGGTTTACTCCACAGTGAATTTTCAGAGTAAAGAGTTCATGATAAATTTTCTCTGTGTACATTTAGATTTTGAATTCTTCCTTTAAAAAATCTTACAACCTCTAAAGTTTCCCTTAATACTAGCGTACTTGATCATTTTCAGTACTTCTTAGTTATCTGCTCAGATTGTTTCATCTTTGCTTTCTACATGTTGACTCTAAGCCATTTGGATAAGGATTCTATCTATTGATGCTCCCCATTTCCCCTGTCTAGGTGAGATAAGAAATTGTTTACGTGTGCCAACAACTTTCCTGTAAACTATTATCACCCAATACAAAATTTTTAAAAAGTTACTACTGGTGTTGTTTCTAAAACTAGGTAATCTGTATGCTTCCTTCCTTCTTTATTTTTCTTTCTTCTTTCCTTCTCTTTCTTCCTCTTCTTTCTTTTTTTTGGGGGGGATTATTGCTGGGGTCTAGGGTCTGCATGATGACTCCTCTGTTACTGGATATCATTTCCCTCCATTTTTCAATAGACAGGGGGTGAGACAGAGAGAAAGAGACCCAGCGGCTGCACTGTTTCACCACTATTGAAGCTACTTCGATGAAAGTGGGGGCCAGGGGCTTGAATCTGGGTCCTTCTGTGTGGAGATCTGTTTGCTCTACCAGACATCTATTCCTAGATAAAACTCTGATACCAATATAAAGTTAATGCTTAAATATCCCTCCTTGAACTGTTTACTTATGTTTTATTTGACTAAACCCTAACAAGTTTATTTCCCTCACCCCCAGCCTTGCCTACTACTTATTTTCAAGGGTACCATGCAACCTTGACATTGTCAGCACTACCTAAAGCCATATGACTTGGACTCCCTTAAAACTCTATCTGTTCTTCCTCCATTTTGACACCTGAATGGAATCCAGAGGTTACACATGCAAGAAATAAACTTTACCTCCCCATCCTGAAAAAGAAAATGTTTTTCTTAAAGCTGACAGGAGACAAAAATATGTGTCTGTAGAACTTAAAAATGGCAGTAGTAGAATTTGCGGTGATGTTTTCTGAAGTAAATGTTCTAAACAGAGAGATTTCAAGCAACATGACTAGAAAGAAACTTTTCAAAAGTCAAGTTATGCTGAGGGGAGCTTTAGGTCATCTTCATATTCCATAGAATATAATTTTCTGAAATTATTTACTCAATTGAATTATTTTAAAAGTAAACTATTTTCTATCATCTACTCAGTCATATCCTTTATTGATATGTCTTCACTGATAATCCAGTATGGTTAATATAGGACAAAAGAGAAAGACAATATACAGTACTTGCAAATTGAAAAATTTTACTGAGTTAAGGAAAGTGTTATTAAGCTCAAATCACAAACAATGACACTGACAAGGTTGTAGAAAAATAAAGCAATTGGGAGTCGGGCTGTAGCGCAGCGGGGTAAGCGCACTTGGCGCAAAGCACAAGGACCGGCGTAAGGATCCCGGTTCGAGCCCCGGCTCCCCACCTGCAGGGGAGTCGCTTCACAGGTGGTGAAGCAGGTCTGCAGGTGTCTGTCTTTCTCTCCCCTCTCTCTCTGTCTTCCCCTCCTCTCTCCATTTCTCTCTGTCCTATCCAACAACAAAGCAACGTCAACAATGGCAATAATAACAGCAACGAGGCTGCAACAACTAGGGCAACAAAAAGGGGGGAAAATGGCCTCCAGGAGCGGTGGATTCATGGTGCAGGCACCAAGCCCAGCAATAACCCTGGAGGAAAAAAAAAAAAAGAAAGAAAAAGAAAAAGAAAGCAATTAACAACTAAAACAGAAAATCTGCATGTAGACTGACATAATTGAGTTTTCGCAGAGAATGACTTAAATAGCAATGGATTAAGGAAGACTTGTTTGAAACTTGATTAATCAATAACAAAGACATAATGAAGATTAAGTTAAATGGAAAATGATGAATGTAGGTTTACCCTATTATAAATTTATCATAAAAATACACTGACTATAAACAAGCAATTGAAGCAAAATTAAAAATATATATATTAAAAGTTGTGTGGAATTGTACCCCTCTTATTCTATGGTCTTATAAGTGCTTCCATTTTATAAATAAAAACTTTATAAAAATAAATACTTTTCGCACCAAAGTAAAAGACTCTTGGGTGGGGAGAATACAGGTCCAAGAAGAATGACAGAGGACCTAGTGGGGGTTGTATTATTATATGGGAAACTGGGGAATGTTATTCATGTACAAACTAATGTATTTACTGTTGAATGTAAAACATTAATTCCCCAATAAAAATAAATAATTTACATTAAAAAATAATATTAAAGGATCAGAATTAAAAACTTAAATTTAATCAATGTCCAAAATGCTTATTTACATAATTTTTGCTTAATTTGTACAGGCGACAGATTAAACAACCTTATGATACAGCAAATCCTAACAAAGGGATATTTCAAAGTTAAACCAATTGCCAAATAATGTGATTATAAGGATAACTAGCTATTGTCTTTTTAAGCCTAAAACAGAAGGAACCTCCCACTTCCTCTACAGAGCTTATATTTCGCCCAGTCCTAGAACCTCTAGGGTGGGGCTTACTTTCCTGCATGCAGATCCCAACCTAATCAACTCAAGGAGTACCACCTCAGCATGCTTCACTTCAGACTATATCTAGACACATCAGGCATGGAATGTCAACCCTTCACCCTCATTACTAGGTGAGACCTTTCCTTTCATGGTATTCTCTAATTCCATTCCTGGAGGTTCACTTCCTAACAAAGTCCCCAAACCTAGATATAGACAAACAAACAAACAAACAAACAACAACAAAATACTAGTATAGCCACAGGCCCTTTGGAATATAACTAAAATATGCCTACCAGCTAACAACAAAATAGAGTAACCCCCAACTCTTCATCTGCACTACTCCAGCCTTTAGGTTCATGATTGGTCAACAATTTGTTTGGCTTTATATGTTAACTCTCTTTTCAGCCACTAGTTCTAGATGCTGGAACAATGCCGACCAGACTTTTTTTGCTTTCCCACTGCCCTATCCCACTAGGAAAGAGACAGGCTGGAAGTATGGATTGACCTGTCAACACCCATATTCAGTGGGGAAGAAATTACAGAAGCCAGACCTTCCACTTTATGCATCCCACAATGACCTTGGGCCCATTCTCCCAGTTAAAGAATAGGAAAGTTATCAAGGGAGGGGATGGGATATGGAGTTCTGGTGGTGAGAACTGTGTGAAGTTGTACACTCTTATCCTGTGGTTTTTGTCAGTATTTCCTTTTTATAAATAAAAAGAAAAAAAGAAAATTATTTCTCTTTTTACATTTAAACTTTAGTTATTTATTATTAGTGATTCAATAATCAATAATTGTGGGATAAGAGTTGTACGAATACAGTTCTCACCACCAGAGTTCCATATCCCATTCTCTCCATTGGAAGGTTCTCTATTCCTTATCCCTCTGGGAATATGGACCAAAAATCTTTATGGATTGAAAAAGGTGAGAAGTCTGGCTTTTGTAATTGCTCCTCCACTGGACATTAATATTGGAAGGTTGATCCATACCCCCAGATTGTTTCTGTCTTTCCCTAGCAGGGTAGGGCACTGAGGAGGTGAGGTTCCAGAACACGTTGATGCCCAGGGAAGACAGGTTGGTGTCATGGTAACATCTGCAACTTGGTGGCAGAGTATTGGAGCTGGAGGGTTGACATCCCAGGCCTGGAGTCTCTGGATACAGTCTGAAGGGAAACATGTCAAGGTGAAGCTGGTTGCATTAATTTGGATGAGATCAGCAGATGCAGTATCAAATGGTATGGATCATGAGAAGCATGAAGGAAAATGAGCAAAACCGCAGACATTTCAGGACTACAAGAAATATTGGTATTATAGAGATTGGGGAAGGTTTACACTGTCTTAGAGTTTAAGAAGGCAATAAGTAGTTACTGTTATAAACAAATTATTTTTGAATTTGGTTTACTTTGAAAATACTATGGTTAGGATTTACTGTACCATGTAAGACTGTACCCTGATTAATGGCATTTAATGCTATTTACAAATAACTATATCTTAAATACTGACAATACCAGTTGCTTCCAGTCTTCATGGTCTAAGACTATAGGATTTAATATTTTAAAAAACAGTATTACTAGAAGTACATTAATAATTTAAGCCTAGTGTTAAAATTCAATCAATTTACTAATATGAAACCTTAATTGTTTAAAGGAATATATACTAAGAACTGAAGTCTATTAATTAAAAACCTGAGACATTATATCTATTGATTAATAGTGATTTATAATACTATATTTTATAGGAGTGTATAGTAACATGATTCTTGCTTTATTCTTCTTTGCAATTGGGTCTGTATCATCAAAGATACTCTTGAGATTTAGATGAGAGAATTCCACCAATATTTTCTTCTAAGTTTTTGATAGTTTCTGGTCTAACATCCAGGTCCTTGATTCATTTTTTTGCTGACTTTTGTTTCTGGTGAGATATAGTCATTCAGGTTCATTCTTCTGTATCGTCGAACTCAAATTTCCCAGCACTATGTATTGAAGAGACCCTCCTTTCACCATTGAATAGCTTGAGGCCCTTTATCAAGGATTAGAAGTCCATATGTGTGTATTTGTATTTCTGGGCTTTCAGTTCTGTTCCACTGATCTGTATTTCTATTTTTGTTTCATTTCCAGGCAGTTTTTGGTTATTATGTTTCTTGTGGATTTGAAAAGAATCTGTATTTCAGTTTCTTGGGTTATAGAACTTTGAAGATGTCCAGGAAATCTAGCCTATCCATCTCTTCAATTAATACTCTTGTTTCTTTGTTGATTCTCTGCCTAGATGGTCTTTCTAAGTATCAGAGTGGGGTGCTGAAGTCTCCTACTATTAGTGTGTTACTATTTATGTATATTTGTAACTTTTTTAGTAAGTGTATTAAGTATTTAGGAGGACCTCATGGGGTAACATGTGCCAGGCTCGTGTGGGGAGGACTCTCTCAGGCGCAATCTCTCTGACATGGCCGCTATGTTGTATACCAGAAGCAGATAGCAGGAAGAATATGCTCCGAGGCAGCAGGAGCGAGTCGACTGGGTCTTTCTCAGTGTTCGTAGCTAGCACACAACAAGAGATCACCAAGGGAATGTTTGATGAACAACCCATTTATTGAACAGTAAAGCAGGGATTTTAAAGGGTTGCAGGGGGGAGGTAAATTGTCTATACCACATATGGTCAGAGAGGCACTGGGTGGGGAAGGGTCAGAATTGGTTAAGGAACAAGGAAGCAGGGTTACCAGTAATCGGCAGCCAGGGTGGCGGTGGGGGGGGGGAGAGAAGATGGATCAGGTATGATCAAAGAACAGAAGGGGTGGGGAAGTAGGGAAGGGACCTTCAGTTACTGTTTCATAGAGCAGAACAATGATATATAGATAACAAGGGAGTGGGCTATTGTGTCAGGGAATGCAGGGTCTTTATGAGGCAGGGAGGCTAATAGGTGGGGCAGATCCTGGAGGTCATGTCCTTCCTTGCTCAAACTTTTAGTAGAGAGAGACTGATAGGATATTCACTTTTCAATTGCTTCTTTTTACCTTGAAAATAATAGATGCTCTAGCTTCTTACTTCATTGCATTGAAAGGTCATTCAGTGGTGGATTTAAGATTTATAATAAATTAAGTGGCTTAAGAATTAGGACCTTTAGTATTTTTCTAATTGGCATGATCATTTTTTAATTGTTATGGCCATTGGTAAATTATTATCTTTAACATTTTATAAGTGATTTAATACTGATTTACAAAAATACAAGATACCAGGGGTACAACTCCACACCACCCCCACCATCACAGTTCTGTATCCCCATTCCCTCTATTGTAAGCTACAGTAGTTCTGCTAAGGTTGCAGATATGTGTTAACTCCTATTTCTGCAATTATCTGTATATATATTTGTATATATTTGCCCATTTTCCCCTATATTCCTGCCTTCTCTTCTTTTCCAAGAAAAAGCACAGACCTTGTATACCTGAGGTTCCTCTAAAAATGATTTATTTTATATTACTGGATAGAGACAGAGAGAAATTGAGAGAGGAGGTGAAGATAGAGAGGGAAAGAGGAAAGACACCTGCAGCTCTGCTTTACCACTAGTGAAGCTTTCCCCCTAGTAGGGAGCACGGGGTTGAACCTGAGCCCTAGTGCACTGTAATGTGAGTGCTTATCCAGCTGCACCACTGCTTGACCCCTTATACATGAGTTTCTGACTCAGTCCCCATTGTAGCACACAGTGATGTGATGCTCTGGTTTCTCTCCTTTCTCTCTCATAAAATATACCAAATAAATATTTCTGTAAAGTTTCAAATAACAGAGAAGCCCTTATTAATTTACCAGTCCAGAGATCTGTGGGCCCCTAAATATTGTGCTAAGTCTCTTCTTTCTCTGCTCCACAAATGAAAAAGGAAAGACGTCTGACAGTGTAGCAGTTTGCAGCGTGGTTTATTAAGTATGCAGCATAGTTTATTAAGTAGTTTAAGCCCATTGTTGCCTGATAACATTCATTCTGTAGTTCACAGATCAAGGAGTCATTTCAACTTTTTAGTCTTTTTATTTTTCAAAAAAATGCACCTCATAAGACAATAGGTATCATAGGTTGTCATCTGCTAGTGGACTAAATAAATTGAAAACCTGTCAGAAGTGTTTTTAACATTAAAATGCCATTAGGAATGTCTCAGGTGCACATAGTACTAAGCCCAAAACCTGTGCAAGAAAGGATCCAGGTTCAGGCCCCAGCACCCACCTGCAGGGGCATAATCCACAAGCGGTGAAATAGGCCTGTAGTTGTCTTTCTCAGTCTATATCTACTCCTCCCCTCTCAATTTCTCTCTTTTCTATTGAATAAAAAAAAGGGGAAAAAATGGCTGCTGGGTTTGTAGTGAAGACACCGAGCCTCTAAGATAACCCTGGAAGCAAAAAAAAAAAAAAAAAAGAATATCCTTGATTTAGAAAAGGAGGTAAAAATATCTACATTAAATTAGGATTTACATTAAATTTTACATTAAATTAGGATTATCTACATTACATTAGGATTTTTGGGAAAGTTTATTCAAATTCTCACAGATGATTTGGAGGAATTCCAAATGCCAGTGGAGGGATTAACTGCAAATATGATGGAAATTGAGAAGTAGAATGAAAAATGAAGTCTGGAAGTGTGGCTGAGTTGCTTTAGTCTCATGTTAAATTTTAACAGCTGAACATTTGCTTTTTCTGAGTGACCAAATAGTAATTTCTTCAGATTTGGAATCTAGTCCTTCTGAAAATGCTGTAGACATTGTTGAAATGAAAACAAAGGACTTAAAGTATTATGTAAAGGACTTGATAGAATAGTGGTTTAGAATGGATTGATTCCAGTTTCCAAGGAAGTCCCACTGTGCGGAAATGCTCTCAAACAGTACTGCATGCTACAGAGGAATATTTCTTCAAAGAAATAATCAGTTAATGTGAAAAAAAATTTTTTTCCTGCTTAAATAAATTGCTACCATAAGTCAGCAAAATAGCTTACTTGGATAGTGTGCTGCTTTGTCATGTATATGGTTAAGGTTCAAGGATGGTCCCTACTGTATTAAAGGAAATTTTAGTGCTGTAGTCTCTCTCCCTCTCACTCTCTTTCTTCCCATCCCCTCCCCCTCTCTTCTATCTAAAAGAAAAAGAAAAGAAAATTACCACAGCTGTCCACATCCTTCATCAACCACCAGCCTGATGAGTGAGTAATCATAAACATGGAGGTAAAACCTTCTATTAGCAAACAAATGATCTCTCAATGAAGGCTTACATATTAAAATTTGTTAGTGATGTCATATTTCTAATTAAGATGTGTACATTGTTTACTTTAGATATAATGTTACTGCACATTAAAATTCTACAGTGAAGTGTGCACATAATATTTATGTACCTGAGAAAGCAAACAAATCTTTATTCTTAGTTTTATTGTTTGCTTTATTGAAATGGTCTGGAACGGAACCTGCTACATTATCTACAAGGTTTGACTATATTCGGACTCTCTCCCTGAATAGCTCCTCACTTATCCCTTGCAGGAGGGAAAAAGGCTCTCGTTTTGGTCTTTCTGAATCTGACACATGTATATAATCTGTTTACTTATCATTCTACTGTACTGCTCCAATTTTCAAACCTAATAGTCTAAAGATGCATGAACTTGTCTTACGAATTCCATCTAAACTTTTCTAATTTGTAAATACTGTTGTTTTCATTTCCTATGAAGTTATTTTGAAAAGGGTGGTGCATAACCTTGCATGTCTTTACCCTACCTATGAAATAATTGAGGTTGTGCATATTTTCGATCCTTTCTGCTTTGAAAAAAATATCTTTGGAGTGAACAAAATATGATAAAGATACTTCCAATAAGTTGAAGAATTGAAGTGGAGAGATAGTTCTGAATTAGCAGTTGAGAACAACCAACACATCAAAAGTAACTGAAGTGACTTAAGTTTAGCTGCTGCAATCATAATAGAACGTTGTCTCTGCCCAGGTATGATGGAAAAGCTTCTTAATGACAGAAGCATTTTCACTATGAAGTCTGGACGAACAACAAATACTAGGATGATGAGTGAGATGAGAGTCAGCACTGGCAGTAAAGATGGTGTCTTGTAGGAAGAAATCAGATGCAGTAATTCCACTAGTCTTCTGTCTTCTCAAGCAATGTATCCATAGAATGAAAACATTTTCTCTCAGTGGTTTGCTTGACTCACCACTTTTGATTTTGTAATTTTTTTTTTTTTTTTGCCGCCTTCAAGGATGATCAATCTACTCTGTTGGCCAAGTCCATCATTTATATTTGACAACCTGAATAGTCTAAATGCTTCCTGAGAGTGCTAAGAAGAAGAAACTAAAGGCATAAATAACTTGCATTCTATGTCTTGATGTCCTCAGTGACTTTTCAGAACTTCTTACTTAAGAGGGTATTAACTACTTATTCACTAATCTGCTGATTATTTCATGCCATTCAGAGGAAAGACCCTAGCCATCAGGGTGGTTAGCTCAGAATCCTTCCTTCTCTCACCTGAAACATAGTTGTTCTTTCTAACACATCAACCTGCTTTCTATCTCTTCAAACTATCTGTTTAGTTCAAGAGTATTATTTATTGCATGAATGGATTTTGTATTGTCTCATACAAATTTTTTTGTCTTAGACAATAAATTCCACCAGAATTTTATCTGCTTTGTTAAATGTTGTGTCCTGTGTGTTTCAAAGTGTGCCTTTGAGAGATTCCATCCTCAATATACCATGACATCTGGAATATCTTATAAACCAAAAGATTACCATTTGTTTTTTGAAGTGAAATGAGATCTTAACTTTATCATAGAACAGTGTTACAGGAAAATGAAAAGTGTATTTTTCTTTAAAATTGACTTTCTAGTTTGGCAGAAAAAGTTTATTTGGGTTGTTTTATTTCTCTTACATTCTTCTTCATTTTAATAGTGATGCAGACCATATTCATGATCATATTATATTCATTCACTAAATTGGCAACAATAATTGTCTCTTTACAACAATAGCAATGGTTTTGTTTTTCATTAAGACTTGTGGGGTTCAAAATACATGAGTAGGGCAGGGCAGTGCAACATCCAGTGAAGCACAAGTTATAATGTGCTGTGATCATGCCCCTTTCTCCTGCAGAAGGGGAAGTTTATGAGTTGAAAGACAGTATTGGGGGGTCTGGTGGTAGCACAGCGGGTTAAGCGCAGGTGACGCAAAGTGCAAGGACCAGTGTAGGGATCCTGGTTTGAGCACCTGGCTTCCCACCTGCAGGGGAGTCGCTTCACAGGCAGTGAAGCAGGTCTGCAGGTGTCTGTCTTTCTCTCCCCCCTCTGTCTTCCCCTCCTCTCTCCATTTGTCTCTGTCCTATCCAACAATGAATGACATCAACAACAATAATAATAACCACAACAAGGCTACAACAGGGGCAACAAAGGGGGAAAAAAAGTGCCCTCCAGGAGCAGTGGATTCGTGATGCAGGCACCGAGCCCCAGCAATAATCCTAAAGGCAAAAGAAAAGAAAGAAAAAGAAAGACAGTATTGCAGAGGTCTCTCTTTCTCTGGCCATCTCTATCTCTGCCTTCCCTCTCATTTTTCTCTCTGATTTCATGCAAAATAAGTAAATCAATTTGGAGATACTAAATAAAGAGAAAATGAAGAAAACTAGAGGAATCATCTTTGGGACACTCTAATTTTAGCCACCTGGACACCTTCTCTGTTTTAACACCAATCCTGTCAGATTTCCCTGTGGAGACAGGTGGCATGTTCCTCAGTGCCAAGAGAGATCTATATGTGATGCATGATGAAGAAAGAGAAAATAGAAGGGGTTGAGGTTGGCATATCAGGTTAATCATCACACAATACCAAAGGCAAGGACTCAGGTTCCAGTACTAGCTCCCCACCTGCAGGGAGTCTGCCTCATGAAAGGTGAAGCAGGTTTGCAGGTGTCTACATTTCTCTCTATTTCCTGTCTTCTTTCAATTTCTCTATGTCCCACCAAATTAAAAAAAAAAGAAGAAAGAAAGAAAGGAAAAAAAAAAAAACAGGAAAGGAAGAAAGAGAAAGACAACAAAAATGAAAAAAAATAAAAGAAGACCGCCAGGAACGGTGGACTCATAGTGCTGGGACTGAGGCCCAGCAATAACCCTGGAAGCAATAATAAATAAATAAACAAATAAATAAATAAATGAATAAATAAATAAATGAAATTTTAAAAAGAAAGAGGAGGGAACAGGTAATTTTTAAAGGACAGGTATCCTCACTTTTTCTAAAATCAACCACACCTCTTTGTTTCCTTTTCCCTGGAAATACAGAAATACATTTTACTTAAAAATTATTTTCAATACACTCCTATGAACTTGTACTCTCCCAATTAGGTATATAATTAATATGATAGAAGGAAAATGGATCTAATGTATCAAACTTTTTGATGTATAGACCATAGCTTTGCATATATGTTCCTATAAGCACTTAAAACTTCAAATTGGTAATCAGATTGAATTTTATCACTGGACTCAAATTGTTAATACATTTCTAATAATGATTTGTTCTTTGAAATATTAAATCTTTGAAAAGCTTAGACCAGGGAAAACAGAAGCAACTGGTGGTGTCACTTTATAAGATATAGCTATATGTAAATAGCATAATAGGACATAAATTATGGTGAAGTCTTCTATGACACAGCATATCCTGACAATGGGATTTTCAAAATTAGCCCAATTACCAAATAATTTGGTTATAGTAATGACTATCTATTGCTTTCTTAGGCCCTAGGACAGCAGGAACATTCCTCTTTCTCTATAAAGTCCATATTTCTCCCAGTCCTGGAACCTCTAGGGTGGGGTTTGCTTCTTGCAGTTCATACCAATTGATACTATATCTACTTCTTCTTCTTCTAGCGTTTGCCCTTCTTCCGTAGCCAGTCAACAGCGTCAGGTTGAAAGCTGTCAGGAGCTGCTTGTTGCTGGCTTTGAAAGTGACTGGGATCCATGTGGATTCAGTTGGCTAGGAAGGATCGTCAGTTTCCCCAATGAATGGGTACTATATCTACTGATCCAAACCTAAGCAATGCAACTAGTACCACCTTGGCATGCTTCACTTCAGACTGTGTACAGAGATGCCAGTGTGAAATGTCAACCCTCCAGCTTCATTGTTCTGGTGGAACCTTTCCTAGCTAATAGGACTCCTTAATTCCATTTCAGGTGGTACATTTCTTCACAAAGCTCCAAAACCTAGACATAGACCAGGGCCCATGAGATAGGGTATATTTACACATGTATCCAACAGTTAGGGAAAAACATATACCTTAAAGAAATAGTGCACAATAATTTGTAGTGAGTCAGTAAATGCAGCAAGCAAGTAGAGAGACCTAAAAAGACACCATAAAGTACCTAATGAAATAGTATCTACTTAGACCTATATACCCTTCTCATCTATGTCCTATTACACATCTCTAAATCACTCCAAAGCTAAACTTGTCAGACTGAGTAAGGACTACAAAAGCTGAATAAGAGCAAGAGACCAGCAGACTTTAATGATGACTCTTTAGTCACTACCAGGCCACCTCATCACCTGGGGCCTTAGTCAGGGAGTCCTGGGATTCCCACACAGACATGATGTGCCTAGGCATCTAACATATCTCTCTTGCCACTATCAATGGTCATCTTAATCAGGAACAGCATAATGGACCCCTTTGTGGGCCCCTATAGGATCCTGCCCTCATTGTGGGTCAACAATGGTAGGAATCGTTCCAGGCTCTGAAAGGAGGTTGGATAATATACTCTACCTACCACTTGAGGAAGATGGGTTCTGAAATTAGTGCAGCCTGGAATGTTCCTAGCTGTGACCACAGAATGTGAGCTCAGTCCTATTGGCAAGCTGAAGTTACATAAGCTCCTGTGCTAAATATGGGCCCCAGATCAAACCAGTGGGGTTTACACTTAAAAATATTTATATACTTTGCTGTATTTCAGAGCTACTCTTTCCTGATCAGCATTCTAGTTCTTTTTCCAACTATAACTCCATCTCCCCAGACAATAACTTGGGTCCTAAGTGCATATTAGATGTCAAGCTCAGGCAAAAACTAGTAAAGTCATGGGTGCCTTGGAATATACCTAAAATGGACCTACAAGCTTTTTCCCAAGCAAAGACCCCAAATCTTGGTCTGCAATACTCTTGCCTTTAGGTTCATGATTAGTCAACAATTTGTTCTGCTTTATGTATTAACTCTTTTTCAGATAATACCATTATGCCAACCTCACTTCCCTGGGCAGACCACTCCACTATATGTCTTGGAACCCCACTTCCCCAGATCCCTGCCCCACTAGAGAAAGAGAGAGGCAGACTGAGAGTGTGGATTGACCTGCCAACACAGATGTTCAGAGGGGAAGCAGTTACAGAAGCCAGACCTTCCACCTTCTGCACCCCATAATGATCCTGGGTCCATATTCCCAGAGGGCTAAAGAATAAGAAAGCTAACAAGGGAGGGAATGGGATTCAGAGTTCTGGTGGTGGGAATTATGTGGAGTTGTACACCTATCATCCTATGGTCTCATCAATATTCAGTTTTATAAATTAAAAAAATTATTTGCAAGATATGCTTTTTCACAAACCATCATCAGCATTTTCCACCTATAACATACATTTTCACAGAAACAAACTTTATATTTTCCCTTTTGTTGCCCTTGTTGTTTATTGTTGTCATTATTGTTTTTATTTATTTTTTAATTTTCAAAGTAGCATTATTAGCAATTTAATAATGGTTTTTATAATTTCAAGAGCAGAGAGATAAGTTTCATGATGTATCTACCATCCCTCCCCCCCAAAAGAAAACATGGTGGTCACAATGTTTAAAGACAATTTGGCTACCCCCCCCAACTTTTTTTAAAATTTATTTTTTATTTTAGAAAGGATAAATTAACAAAACCATAGGGTAGGAGGGGTACAACTCCACATAATTCCCACCACTCAATCTCCATATCCTATCTCCTCCCATGATAGCTTTCCCATTCTCTATCTCTATGGAGCATGGACCCAGGGTCGTTGTGGGTTGCAGAAGGTAGAAGGTCTGGCTTCTGTAATTGCTTCCCTGCTGAACATGGGCACTGACTGGTCTATCCATACTCCCACTCTGCCTCTCTCTTTCCCTAGTAGGGTGGGTCTATGGGGAAGCGGAGCTCTAGGGCACATTAGTGGGGTCTTCAGTCCAGGGAAGCCTAGCCGGCATCCTCATGGCATCTGGAACCTGGTGGCTGAAAAGAGAGTTAACATACAAAGCCAAACAAATTGTTGAGCAATCATGGACCCAAAGGTTGTAATAGTGGAGAGGAATTGTTAGGGGTGTACTCACTACAAACTCGAGTGTACTTCTGTCTTCAGAACCTGGTGTATATCTAAGTTTTGGGACTTTGTTAGAAAGTGATCCACCTGGGATTTAATAACGGACATATTCCTTAAGCATATAGTGATTGTAAAAAATATGGATCTTTTGTGATTGGAAAAATACTTTTTTTTTGTATACCAGTTTTTTTTCCCATAGTCTTTTTTTTATTTAAGAAAGGATTAATTAATAAAACCATAGGGTAGGAGGGGTACAATTCCACACAATTCCCACCACGCAATCTCCATTTCCCACCCCCTCCTCTGATAGCTTTCCCATTCTCTATCCCTCTGGGAGCATGGACCCAGGGTCATTGTGGGTTGCAGAAGGTAGAAGGTCTGGCTTCTGTAATTGCTTCCCTGCTGAACATGGGCATTGACTGGTCAGTCCATACTCCCAGTCTGCCTCTCTCTTTCCCTAGTAGGGTGGGTCTCTGGGGAAGTGGAGCTCCAGGACACATTGGTGGGGTCTTCAGTCTAGGGAAGCCTGGCCGGCATCCTGATGACATCTGGAACCTGGTGATTGAAAAGAGAGTTAACATACAGAGCCAAACAAATTGTTGAGCAATCATGGACCCAAAGCTTGGAATAGTGGAGAGGAAGTGTTAGGTAGGTACTCACTGCAAATTCTAGTGTACTTCTGCTTTCAGGTATATATTTTGCAGTAGTTTATGGATACGTGTGAACATATGCTCTCTCTCACAGAAACTAGAATATATCTAGGTTTTGGAACTTTGTTAGAAAGTGAACCATCTGAGATGAAATTAGAGTATACTATGAAAGGAAAGGTCTCACCCAAGTAATGAAGTTGAAGGGTTGTCATTCCACACGTGAAGTCTCTGGACACAGTCTGAAGTGAAGCATGTTGAGGTGGCAATCATTGTGTTGGTTAGGTTGTGATCAGCAGATGCAATATTATTTTATATGGATTGGGAGAGGCATATGGGAAAGTGGGCCCTATCCAATGGTTCCAGGACTGGGGGATGTAGGGGCTCTACAGTAGAGATGTGAGGTTCTTGCTGTCTTAGGGTTCAAAAAGACAATCGATAGTTAATGTTATCATCACATTATTTGGTAATTGGGTTAACTTTGAAAAGTCCTTTTGTTAGGGTTTGCTATACAGTACCCAGTATCTTGTATATAGCTGTGCTATTGGTTGCTTGTGATCTACTTGGTCTAGGCTTTTGAGAGAGTCTGCATATCAATTACACAGCCTATATATTAAAAAGATTCAGTTTGTGTTTTGAAAAACTTTGAGACATACAATTAATTTTCCCCCTCTCATATTAATTAACTAGTGATTTATATAACTACATTTTACTAGGAGTGTACATAAACACCATTCCCACCACCAAAATACTGTGACCCATCCCTCCCACCCACTCCCACCCCCCACTGTCCCAGGAAGTTGCATGTCTACCCCTCACCACAGGGTTTTTACTTTGGTGCCCTACTTACAATTTGATCAGGTCCTGCTTTTAGTTTCCCTTTCAGATCTTCTTAGTCAACTTCTGTTGATGAGTGGGATCATCCCATACTCATCTTTATCTTTCTGACTTAGCTCACTTAACATAATTCCTTCTAGCTCTATCCAAGATGGGTCAGAGAAGGTGGGTTCATTGTTCTTGATAGCTGCATAGTATTCCATTGTGTATATATACCACAGCTTTCTCAGCCACTCATCTGTTGTTGGGCACCTGGGTTGCTTCCAGGTTTTAGCTATTATGAAGTGTGCTGCTATGAACATAGGAGTACACACCTCTTTTTGGTTGGGTGTTATGGCGTCCTTGGGGTATAACACCAGGAGAGGAATTACTGGATCATATGGAAGGTCCATGGCTAGCCTTCTGAGAGTTTTCCAGACTGCTCTCCACAGAGGCTGGACCAATTTACAGAGCTCATTGAGCTAACTGAAATAAATCTGTGTGTATTCTGGCCATAAGTTGCTACCACGTTTATTCTTCTAGTAGTATAAAGACTGAACACCATAGATTTAGCTAGAAAACTACTTTTCCCCATGTGTTACATATTTTACTTTTATATTTCTAAATAATGCATTTTACGGTGCATTTTGAATTTTCAGGTTTGGGCTTGGAGTAGTAAGGTAAATTATTAATTAACTAAAAGTTTCCATACTAGAGAGCAGATAAGAAGCTAAAGATGGGGCTTGGTGTTAGTGCACCTGGTTGAATGCACGTCACAGAGTTCAAGGACCCGTGTTCAAGACACTGGTTCCCACCTGCAGAGAGAAAGTTTTGTGAGTGGTGCAGGCGTCTCTCTGTCTCTCTCCCTCTCTAACACCCTCATCCTCTTGATTTCTGGCTGTTTTTATCTAATAAATAAATATAGACAATAAAATAAATTAATTAGTTAATTAATTGATTAAAATAGATAAAGATACATTTATTTGATGCTAAAGTAAGACATACTTAACCTTCTCTCCAAATCAGATGTATCTGGGGCTTGTTTAAGTTTTGTATCTTTAAAATTGTTGCTTTAGAGTTGATTGGTACATAAAGTTTTGGTTTTCATTTTCTATAATTTTGTGATTTCTCTAAAGTGATTATCTTTTATTATTTGTTGACTTTTTTTTTTTTTTTTACTAATTCAATCCTTCCTTCCTTCCTTCCTTCCTTCCTTCCTTCCTTCCTCCTCCCTCCCTTCCTTCCTTCCTCCCTTCCTCTCTTCCTCCCTTCCTCCCTTCCTCCCTTCCTTATTTCTTCCGTCTTATTGCCACTGGGGTTGTTTCTCGAGCTCTATGTATCTACCATTCCCAGTAGCCATTTTATTACTTTATTTTTTTATTTGATAGGGCAGAGAGAAACTGAGAGGAGAGTGAGGTATAAAGAGGGAAAGAGAAAGATAGACACCTGCAGACATGCTTCACTCATGATCTCAGAATGTGCGCTCAGATCTACAGGGATGCAGAGGTTACATAGGTTCCTAAGCTGAATATGGGCCCTAGACCAGATCAAACAGTGAAGTAACCCCTGTGCAGATGGGGGAGTAAAGGTTCAAACCTATATCCTTGCACATGGTAATGTGTGCACTCAACTGGATGTGGCACTGCCCAGCTCCCAAATATTTTTCAAAGAATCAGAAATATTTTTTAAATAATACCAAAACTATCAGTTGATTTGTTTTTCTATCTTTGGAACCCTTCTATTTCAATCTATACTCTCAGATTGGTTTTGTCTCTTCAACCAGTGACATTATCATAAAAGCATATTTAAATTTATTCATCTTTCTTTTATGTTGGCTCTCCAATTCCTAGGACCCCATGTATTCCTACACTATTCAGTCTATTATTTTACAATTTTGATAACTACTTGATGTTACTGTAGATTCCACAAAGTAAAGGTCATGGTTCCTACTTCTACTTTTGAGACATGAACATGATTAGGAACTTGTGAACTACCCACATGTCTAAACAGTTGATTACAAGCCTCAAGGTTCCCTAGATAGCCTCAAATTTATTTGTTTGCTAAATTACCCAAGAATAGAGGTAATTATTTTCATAATTATTATATATAGCTTAATAAAAAAAAAACATAATGGACAAGTTGTGGGAGAATCCCAAACCCAAACAATCCATTCTTTTCTGCTACAGAATGAATATGTCATCCTCTAAGGACATGATTGTGTTAACCAAGAGAATTTCTGTTTTTACTGTACAAAATTTTTATTTAGGACTTTATTATGTAGGCAAGATTGATTGAATCATTGATCATACCATTGGCTCTTCTTTGGACCAGTCCTTCCTGAAGATTTGTTCATGATCAATGTTTCAATTATTTGGTCACATGGTGATTTTTTCTTTTGACCAATCCCTGGACCTCATCATTTCATTAATACAACCTTTTTAAATTTAACTTTTGTTAGTGATTTACAAAATTACAAAGTAGTAGGGATACAATTCAACACCATTCCCACTACCAGAGTTTTATATCATCATTCCCTACATTGAAAATTGCAGTTGTTCTCCCAAGGTCACAAATGTGTGTTAACTAATCTGTATATATTTTGCCCACTTTTTTTTTTCTATGGCCCTGCCTTTTATTCTTCTTTAAGTCAGACCTATATATAATGTTACTTCTGAATGTCTTTCCTTTTTTCTTCTTCTCTCTCTATGTCCTGATGGAATTAGAATTGGATTTCAGAGCCCTCTAGTCATCTCTTATTATTTCTCCCACATTATTTTTGGGGTGCAGAAAGTAGGAGTTCTGACTTCTGTAATTGCTTCTCCACTAGACATGGGCATTGGCAGGTTGAGCCACACTCCCAACTTGTTTCTGTCTTTCCCTATTGGGGTAGGGCTCTGGAAAGGTGATGTTCAATGACACTTTGGTGAGGTCATTTGCCCAGGGATGTCTGAATGGAATCCTAATAGTAACTGCAGCTTGGTAACTGAACATCAGTAAGATATAAAACACCAAGTGAGCCAGTTTCTTGCCCTTTTCTGGCTTTTGTAGTCCCTTCTTTATCTGACAAGACTGGATTTTCTTCCAGCTGTTATAGCACTGAGTATCATTTGTTATATTCAAGTTGGTCTATAGGGTCTGGCCTCAAGATGGGAAGGAAATACACCTAGGATTCTAGTGGGGTCTAAGTTATCTCCAAGCTTTACTGTATTTACTTGTTTGATCTAATAAATGTTGCTATAGAGACAACAATATTCCTTTAGTTGGTATAAAATTTTGTCAGTATATCGCTTGGCCAATTGTATATATATTTTCTTCTAAAGATTATCAAGAAGTGACAATATTGTTGATGCTATCAGAAGATATTGGGAGATACATTGTATTTTATTTCATGAAATTAGTTGAGTAGATAGAGTGATTGAGGGATGTGAAGTAGGAGGTAGGAGAAGGGAATATCTAGGCATGAATTACAAATATTTGAATAAAAAAATATGGTGCCTTCCTTAGGCCATTCTACTAGATTGCTAAGCTCAATATGTCTAAGCCTAATCATTAAGGACTTCTAAGCACTTTTATTTTGAGGTATATAATTGCCCCTAACTTATGCATACATGTATATATGTACTCAGATCCCTAGGCCCTAGCCTATTTCTAGGATCTGTAATTTTGTTGGATAGTACACTATCTGAAATAGAACTGGGTAGACCCGTGTGTTAGCAAAGGTCTTACCAGATCATTGGTGTTGAAAGGTCAGAAGCTCAGGCTTGGTATCTTTACATTCAATTTGAAGCCAAAAGGCAGTGACAGTATAAGGTGGCTTAATGACATTGGTTGCCTTGATTTAGTTGAGGTCTCCTAAATATAATCTTATTTGTACTCTAAGAGGATTATGATCAACAAGATTCTACTATTGGAGGCTTTTTCTCTCCCTCTCCCTATCTTCTCCTTCCCTCTCAATTTCTCTCTCAAAAATAAAATATTTTTTAAAAAAGAAAACATTAAAAAATCCTATTATTTAATAAATTCTATGTATAGTCTCTCATCTGGGGAATAGACTAAAAGCTGCCCAATTCTTTGTTATACAACTTCACTTTTCCTCTTTCTAGATTTATTACATTCTTTTTGATGAATGTATCTCCTAGAAATTTTCCATGATGTGGAGGAGATATTTTCTGAGATGCTTGCTGTCTGAAAATATATCACCACTCACGTTTTAGAGATAACTTGCCATTTAAAGGTATTGCCTGTAGAAATAATCTTCCATCATGATTTTCAAAGCATTGATTCACTTGTCTTCTACTGTCCAGTGTTATAGTTGAGTAATGTGTGTGTTAAGTGCATGATGGTGAAGGAGGAACCAAGTTGCTTGTGGGCATGGTGTGTAGACACCTATCTCAGAAAGATAAGAAATTGTACACATTTGGCAACAACCATTTTGTAGATATTATTTCCCTAATAAAACAATTAAAAAACTTTACAACTGAACAAAATTTGTCTTTTAACTGATAATTTGTGTGCATCCTGCCTCCTCCATATTTTCCCTTTGGAAAATTTCTTATATAGTAAGGTTTCACTGGGTTCTGAAATATTACTGTTTTGAAAGCTGTGTTTGTTTTCTTGCTTTGTTCTTCACTCAGAAGACTTATCTTTCTTTTTTTTAATTTTTAAAAATATTTATTTATATATTCCCTTTTTATTGCCCTTGTTGTTGTATCATTGTAATTATTGTTGTTGTTATTGATGTCTTTGTTGCTGAATAGGACAGAAAGAAATGGAGAGAGGTGGGGAAGACAGAGATGGGGAGAGAAAGATAGACACCTGCAGACCTGCTTCACTGCTTGTGAAGTGATTCCCCTGCAGGTGGGGAGCCAAGGGGATCGTTAAGCTGGTCCTTGTGCTTAAAGGTCCATTTTCTTTACTGCCCTCCTACTGAATAACTGATTCCAGAGTAATTCTTTAAAAGTTCCTTGTGAACTAGAACATACTGAAAAACTAGTAGCATCTAGTATAGTCATCACGTTGGTACCTGATGATTTTGTTACCTTTGTTTCATAGCTACAGAATTAGCTAATACTGCATTTTGAGGATGCAGCACTACTTCCAGTAAACTCCATTCCCCAGCACTGTTCCTTGGGTCTTATAAGTGTTGTGGTTAATATGTACTAATGAAATATTTCAGGGAAAACTCTCTCCTGTTATTCTGGAATTCATAAACAGATAGAAGAGAAATAAATTCATGATTTTTTTCTTTATTTGAGGAATACAGTAAAACAAAGTAGATAGTTGCAGTCATTGAATGTTAAGGCTGATCTAGACAAAATATAAATGCTTGGGGTCAGGTGGTGGTGCACATGGTAGAGCACACATGTTATTATGCCCAGGCACATATGATTTAATTCCCCAGTCCCCACATTCCTGGGAAAAGCTCCACAAATAGTGCAGCAGTACTATAGGAGTCTCTCTTTCTCTTTTACTCCCCCCCCACCTACTTTCTCAGTTTCTCTCTGTAACAAATAAATATCTTAAACATCTGTGTGTCTGTTGTGTATAGAAACTTTTTTGTGCATAGAAATTTTTCTCCTTTCAAAATACATATTCTATAGATCCTCTTATCCTCTGTTTGGAAATTCTGAATGAACTGGTCATCAGTCTATAGGTTACATATTTAGTTGGCCTATTGGGAAAAATACAAAACAATCAATTTTTCTCTTTCTGGACAAGATAAGCAAAGTATGTCAGTATTATATTCCTTAACATCTTGTGAAGCTTCCACAACTTCCATTTTATCTTTAATAAAAAATTCATTTTTTTAGATCAGCTCAAACAGAATTTAAATGTATTATCCTCACCTCTGAACATAGATATATGATATGTGGTTTAAAGAACAGCCTTGACATAGTTGTTATATTAATATTTGGAGGCAGCATCAAGCAATACAGACAAAGTACTATGTTTCAGGGGACCAGGCATCTGGTTAAGTGTTCACATTACAGTGTTCAAGAACCAAGGTTCCAGCTCCTGGTCCCCACCTGCAAGGGGAAAGCTTCTCAAGTGGTGAGGCAGGGCTTCAGGTATCTCTCTACCTCCCCCTCTCAATTTCTCAATTTATTTATTTATTCAGTAATAAATAAATAAAAATATAAAAAGTTCTATGTTTGAAATATAGTCTACAAAACCGTGTGTTCTTTTCTTGAATACATGACTGAAATTATCTATTTAAAAATAAGTCTCTAGAGATAAGTGGAGGGTTATAGCTGCAGTTCCAGTGAGATCTAGATCTTGAATCTGAGTCTGGTGTCCATGAGGTGCACACTGCCCTTTACCCTGGTACTGCAAGTACTCAGTTTACCAACCCCCATTGTTATAGAGATTTACCCAAGATATGTCTGGTTATGACTTGATTTCCCCTCTGATTCTATAGATTTTTGCTCCCTTCTAGATATTATATTCTGTTACAATCTTAAAATCCATACATAAGAAACACCACAGTGTTCTCTGTATCACCAGTAATTTATGCTAATTATTTAATGAAAAAGGATGTTATGGTCCATCTGATTAGCTGCAGAAATTCCTCTAGTTGTCCTCATTAAAATAATGAAAATGTGTTTGTTCAGTGCACAGTGTTGCATTTTTTTGAGTGTTGTACCTCAGAGCCTGCTTCTCTAGACCTGCCAGCCAGACCCATCCATCCAACCACGTGACTACATTCAAGCTGTAGATTTTTTGCCTTCTCTGCTATCTAATGTTTCCATGGGAACTGTCACACCCTTAGGCTTTTGCCTGAAATACATTTTACATTTGGCATGATTGTCAACATTTTATTAAAATAAATCTAAAATCATACGTATATATATAAACATATATATATATACATATTATATATATATATATGAAAAAGAACAGATAAGTAGCTGGGATCATATAGACTTGTGTGCAAGTCTTTTGTATGTAACTCTATGAAAGTTACATAAATTCTAGAAACTTTGTTTTCAATACCTAGAAAGTAAAAATAGAAATTACCATGCTCTCTCACTCACTCCAAAGCTAACCTTATCAAAGCAAGGACTGCAAAAGCTGAATAAGGGCAAGAAACTGGCATACTGTAACAGTGACTCTTTAGTCACTATCAGGCCATTCCATCAACTGGGGCCCTAATGAGGGAGTCCTGATATTCCCAAACAGACTTGATGGGCCAAGAACTCGAATAAATCTCTCTCTCCATTGTTACCGGTCATCTCTATCAGGAACAACAAAATAGACCCCTTTTTGGGCACCCATAGGATCTTTCCCTATACTTGGATCAATAACAGTAGAGAATATTCCATCCTCTGAAGGGAGAATGGACAACATACTCTATGCTACACCTGAGGAAGATGGGTCGATATTGGGGCAGCATGGATGTTCCTACTCATGACTACAGATTGTGAGCTCAGATCTACAGGGATGCAGAGGTCACAGGCTCCTAAGCTATTATGGGCCCCAGATCATATCAAATTGATGGGGTTTACAGTCAACTATGTTTATACCCCTTTCCCGTATTAGGGAGCTACTCTCTTCCCTGATCCAGCTTTCTAGTCCTTTTCCAGTCATGACATCATCTCACCAGACAATAACTTGGATCCAATGGCATATCAGATTGCAGGCTCAGGGGCAAAAAGGAAAAGGAAAAAGGAAAAGAAAAAGAAAAAGACAAAGAAAAAAAAACGAGTATAGCCATAGGCCCTTTAGAATTTAACTAAAATATGCCTACTAGCTATCTACAAAACAGAGTACCCCTCAACCCTTCATCTGCACTATTTCAGCCCTTAGGTCCATGACTGGTCAACAATTTTTTTGGTTTTGTATGTTAACTCTCTAGTCAACCACCAGGTTCCAGATGATAGCATGATGCTGACCAGACTTCCTTAGACAGACAACCCCACCAATGCATCCTGAAGCTCTACTTCCCCAGAGTCTTCCCTCACTAGGGAAAGAGAGAGACATGTTGGGAGTATGGATCAACCTGTCAATGCTCATGTTCAGTGGGGAAGTAATTACAGAAGCCAGACCTTCCACCTTCTGCATCCCACAAGGACCTTGGATCCATACTCCCAAAGGGTTAATGAATAGGAAATCTATCAGGGGATGGGGTGGGATACAGAGTTCTGGTGGTGGGAATTGTGTGAATCTGTACCCCTCTTATCCTATGGTTTTGTCAATATTCCCTTTTTATAAATAAAAAATTTTTAAAAAAAGAAAAGATCATGTTAGTTTTTAGTAACAATAGAAAAGATAGAAATGTCACAGGACACAATGTGCATAAATCATTTATTTTGCTATATAACCTATAGTGTATAGATGAACTCTGGATCTTGGAAAAACAATCTATGTTCACTAAGGGCCATTGCATTTTCTAGGTATTTGTGTTCTAAGAGTTCAATTATGAAACAAATTTGAGAGGTTGATTTGTTCAGTGCAGGTTTTTGGAGGAAATAGAAAATTCTTCTAAAAGTGTTAAAGGTAAATAAATACAGCATCTAATGTACATGAATTTTAGTTATAGCTTCCTGTATTGAATTTCATGGTACTATGAGCACCAAAGTCACAAGTTAGTGAAACCCATTGTAACTGGCTAGGCTAGGATAATTCTAATTAACTCTACCTGCAAGGAGCCTGGGGCTTTGGTGGGCACTTCACTTAAGATAATTCACTATACTAAGCAAAACAATCAAAGAGTATTGCAAAAGTTATGGCATTCCCATAAATGTTATAGAAACAGTCTGACAATTCCTCAGAACATGAAGACTGAACATACCCTATGACCTGGCAATTTTGTTTCTGGGAATTCATCCAATGGAAACAAATCATCTATCTGAAGAGTTATGTGTATTGCTATGTCATAGCAGTATAATTTTTAATAACTCAAACTTGGAAGCAACCCAGATGCTCAATGACAGAAAAGCAGCTAAGAAAGTAGTGGTATATATATATATATATATATATATATATATATATATATATATATATATATATATGTATATATACACATACATACATATATATAATGGTCTACTGCTAAGCTGATAAAAAGGATGCTGTCATTTCCTTTGTGTCATCTTGGCTGGATGGATTGCAAAGGAATTATGCTAAGTGATAGGTGCTAAAAGAAGAAAAGCAGATACTGAATGATCTCACTATAATATCTGAAACTTAATAAGAGATAAAAGATAAAAACATTGTAAAAGTTGATGGTGTACTATCACACCAAAAAAGTAGAGTCTGGGGGACGAGAGCACATGTGGGGGAGGAGAGGGACAGAGAAGTTGGTAAGAAAGGCAGAGGTAGAAATATAGAGAGAGACACACCTGACGCACTGCTTTACAACTTGTGAAAATCTTCCCCTCCAGGTAAGGACCAAGGAGGACTTGAACCAGAATCTTTAAGCAAGGGATTCTGGTGCACTTTGGTGGGAAAGGAACTAAATTGGGGGTGAAACATATAGATCACAGGGTGATGAGAAATTGTACCCATGTGTCAGCACCTGTCCGGTAGACCATTAACCCCCTCCCCCAAGCGATTTGGAATAAATAATAATAATCAAAGAAAAGACATGTGAATACTCAGGATGTCTAAAGGTGATAGATCATCTATTAGGACAGTAACTACAATGGGAGATACATGCAGCTAGGATTGAACACTAAATAATAATGTTCTCAGCCTATGGAGCTAGAAGATTCTAAGGTACTTTGAGCTAGTTATCAACTCCATGATAGTACTCCCAGTGTGTAACACTTGTTGATAAGTGTTATTGCTATAAAAGGAAAAGTTAAAATAGCTGTGATATTTAGCTGCCTACCTTGGCATTCAATTGTTCATAAAACAAACTTCCGGTTTGCTTCCTGATTCTAGGGTTGTCTGGAATGTAGCAACAACCTCCCAATATCAAAAGACTGTGGGTCATGGTAGGATGTCATCACCATTACCCTGGAATAATTCTTTCATGATAGTTCTTCTCTAATAAAATTGGTTTTTACTTGATTCCTAGACTATTTTGAAGGCTGATAGTTTTAGAGAAAAATGAATTTACTCTCACTGCAATTTAATTCTGCTTTGTCGTGCTGCGCCGTGGAGGAGAGAGAGAGAGAGAGGAGATCTGGAGTGGAGAGGGAACACAATTCTTTATTCGCTCGGGCACCTCAGAGTTGGGTGAGAGTGCAGTGGTTCTGGCCACATGGAGCTAGCCAAAATGGCTGCCTCACCCAGCAACCTTCCCTGTATCTAATCACTGAAGTGAAAAGCGGCCAAGAGAGAGAGGGGCAGAAGAAGAAGGGATTTATAGGGCAAAAAAGGGAGTGATGAGCCGGGACAGGATTGGTTGGGAAGGGTACTTCGAGAATATCGTATTAACTCTCGCGGGAACTGGCACTAGCCTGAGGAGACATCTACACAGCACTGCTTCTCCACTGAGAGTCTATAGTCTTAGTAAATATTTGACTATAGTCATAGTGAATATTTATTTATGGGGGCTAGGTGGTGTTGCACCTGGTTGAATGCACATGATACAATGAGCAAGGACCCAGGTTCAAGCCCCTGGTCCCTACCTGCAGGGGGAAAGATTCACGAGTGGTGAGCCAGGGCTGCATGTCTCTCTCTCTCTCTCTCTCTCCTTCTTTATCACCCCCTTACCTCTCTATTTCTGGCTGTCTCTATCCAGTAAATAAATAAAGGTAATAATAAATTTTAAAAAAATTAAACAATTGTATGGGGTTGTAACCCTCTTATCCTATAGTTTCTGTCAGTGTTTGCTTTTTATAAATAAACACTTAAAAAAGTAAATATTTTAATGTATCTACATTGTATTTTAATGGTATTTTGGAGGGAGCAATATATATTTTTGTCTTTGTATTTTAATGCTCATATTTGGTACATACACATTAATGTAGACTGGAAGGGAAGAAGGAACCTTACCTACTTGTGCATATAAACTAATGGGAGAAGACAGTGTTATTGTGAACTAACAGTGGGTGTCCCAATGATTTACACTTTTCCCAAATGTATTAACATAACTATAATGGGTAATGTCAAGGTTATTTTTATGGGGCAAGTTGCTGCTGCCAGTCATGAGAGAACATTGGAAAGCACCTCTCGGTGGAGAAGCAGGATTAAATTGCAGTGAGAGTAAATTCATTTTTCTCTAAAACTATCAGCCTTCAAAACAGTCTGGGAGTCAAGCAAAAACCAGTTTTATTAGAGAAGAAATATCATGAAAGAATTATTCCAGGGTAATGGTGATAACTTCCTACCATCATCCACAGTCTATTGATATTGGGAGGTTGTTGCTACATTCCAGACAACCCCAGAATCAGGAAGCAAACCGTAAGTGTGTTTTATGAACAATTGAATGCCAAGGTAGGCAGCTAAATATCACAGCTATTTTAATTTTTTCTTTTATAGCAATAACACTTATCAATAAGTGTTACACACTGGGAGTCTCTTTAGACTAATTAATCTAAAGAGATTTCTGAAAATAAACTCAGCTTCCTTCAAAGGGAATGAGTTTAGTGAGAAAAATCAGAATGCCAAACATAGGGCCATGGTGTCAATTCACATGTATAAGTAGCTCTTTGGGGCCAGAAATCCTAAATTGTTTCCTCTTATTTTCTTACCCCACCAGAATTATCTGTGAGACTAGATCCACAGCTCCCAGATTTTTTTTTTCTTTTTTAAAAAATAATTTTAAAAGACTATTTTTTATTTATTTACTTACTATAAAGAGACAGAGAAGTTGGTAAGGAAGGGAGAGGTAGAAAGATAGAGAGACACACCTGAAAGCTTCCCCCACCTCCAGGTAAAGAACAAGGAGGACCTGAACCAGGATCCTTAAGCAAGGCAATGTATGTATTCTACCATGCATGCAATCACTTGGTCCCTAAGCTGCTTGCTGCTTTTTTATTCTATTCTCCTCAGAACCTCATAATATATATATTTCTATGTTTATTTGAATGATTTCTTGGTGAGTTCCTTAAAGATTCAAATCATTGTGTACCTGAGTGTAACTAAGTTTACTAAGAAGTATATACATTTCCAGGTGATGAGAATTTCACTTTTAAGTCCTGAGGGAGAATACAGAGAAAAGGATTGAGTGGTGTTGCACCAGGTGGAGCACACACATTACAGTGCACAAGGAACCCAGGTTCAATCTCCTAGTCCCCACCTGCAAGGGAAAAGCTTCACGAGTGGTGAAGCAGTACTACTGGATGTCTCTCCATAAGTTTTCCATTCCATCACCCCCTTCTCTCTTGATTCTAGGTGTCTCTATCTCATAAATATATAGAGACAATAAAAATAAATAAATAAATAAATAAATAAATACAGAGGAGAGTGTGTTTTATTTAGAGAATCGGTGGCTACAGGACTATTTTTTGCCCCAGACTTTTGCATTGCCAATAAAGTTTATTAAATGTTGTTATATAATTTTTTGAAAACGTGTAGGCATATATATTCAGAATCATTGAACAACTATGATGCCAAAGAGAAGCATATGTGCAACTATGGCCTTTGGCAACGGAGCAATTCTACGGGATTTACAGTCATCTTTCCTTATTTTGGTTTCCTTTTATTTCTTAATATACTTATTTATTTATTATTGAATAGAGACAGAGAACTTGAGAAGGGAGAGGGAGTAGAAAGGGAGAGAGACAGAGTGACATCTGCAGCACTGCTTCGCCACTTGTGAAGCTTCCCCCTGCAAGTGGGAACCAGAGGCTTGAACTCCATGCTTGAGTACTGTACAGTGTGTACTTAACCAGATTCATCGCCATCTGGCCCTACTTTTTTCCTTGTTTTCTGCTTATTCTTCCTTCTCCTTTCTTTGCCTCTCCCTCCTACTTCTCCCTTCTCCCTCCTTTTGCTTCCTCCTCCCTCCTCCTTCCTCTTTAGTCTTACCCCCTTTCCCCTCCTCATCCTTACTTTTCCTCCTTCCTCTTCCCTTCTCATCCTTCCTCCTTCCCCTTCTACCTCCTTCTTTCTTCCTTCCTTTCTTCTTCCTCTGCCCTCTTCTCCTCTTCAACTGGCTCAGTCCCTTACATTGTTTTCAAGGAACAGAAAAACACCATCTAACACTTATTTGCATCTGTGCTTGCAAGTGTGTGCCTGCTACTTCAGTGCCACCCCCCACACACACACCTCTGGTAGGTTGTAAAAGAGATAGATTAGTTTTTGGTGAAATGACGGAACTTGAGCCCCAGACTTATGTGCAGTTAGTAGCTATAGTGCTTGTTGCTGCAGCTCTGTAAGATGCACATGGTAGTGACTCTGCAGTGATTTAATAAGCATTTGTCTTCCCTTAGGAAAATTTATAGGGGTCTGTAATGTCCCCCTGCCACCTCACAGACATCAGCAGTGAAGCTGCTCAATGGAGAATTGCTCTATGGGCCTGGAGGGAAGGAAGGGAAAGTGATTAGATTCCAGAAATCATGCCAGAATAGTGTTTTTTTTTTTCCTTTATTTCTTCCCTCTATGTGTTTACTGATGAGGAATAAGGATTTTGTGTCTACAGTTTGATTTCACAGGTAAACATTCCCCATACATAGGCTGGATGCATGGCACTGGAATTACATTACATATCACAAGCACACTTTCAAGATCAGCTTCCATTGTTCAGTCTTGTGCTCATAAGCTCAGTCTCATTCTTTCCAAACCATTATTTAGCCCACTGCCTAGTTTTCATTTTCTATTGTGGTTTTTCTTTCACACTGATGCTTTGATGGAGGCCTAATGATTCATATAATTTCTTGTTTATTGAATTAGTAAAATTCTGCGACTTGGAAAAAAAAATCACATCTAATTGATAAGTGCCGGGCTAGCTTCGAGGGCAGGAGACAGATGACCAGGGACTCATGGCTGAGCTGGCAAGCAGTGCCATGCTGGCTTTATTCATCTGCATTTATACTCTCCAGGAAGGAAGTGGTAGGGTGTAAAAACAGGGTGTGACTAGGAGAGGGGACGGAGGCAAAAGAGAGTGCAAACCAATGGGGATTAAATTAAACCAACGCCCTGCAGACAGGGCGGGTCTCAGACAAAATAATGATTATGTAAATAGACCAACAGACAAGTATCATAAAACAAAGCTCAGGCATCTTTTAAGATGAGAAAATTGTTTGCTTCTTTTACTTTACTTTCTTCTCATCTCTCTTTTTAAAATCCATATTTATTTATTGAATAGAAACAACCAGAAATCAAAAGGGAAGGGTGTAATAAAGAGGGATACATAGAGACACCTGCAACACTGCTTCACTACTCCTAAAGCTTTGTCCCTGCAGGTGGGGACCAGGGACTTGAACCCAGATCCTTGAACACTGTAGTGTGTGCTCTCAACCAGGTGGGCCACCGTCCACTACCCCTCCCCCTTTCTATTACTCTGTCTCTCACCTAATTTGTTCTTAGCTTAAAACACTTTGTTAGGTAGTGGGGCAGTAGTGCAGGGGGTTAAGCATATGTAGCACAAAGTGCAAGGATTGGCCTAAGGATGCCAGTTTGAGCCCCCAGCTCCCCACCAGCAGGGGAGTAGCTTCACAAGCAGTGAAGCAGGTCTTCAGGTGTCTATCTTTCTCTACCCCCTCTGTCTTCCCCTCCTCTCTCCATTTCTCTCTGTCCTACCCAACAACAGCAACATCAATAACATCAACAATAAAACAACAAGGGCAACAAAAGGGAATAAATAAATAAATATTAAAAAAGAAAGAAAGAAAAAAACACTATGTTAGGGAAGGAAGTTTTTATAGTAATTGACATACAGCAATAGATTGGCAAAAAATAGTTATTTTTTAAGATGACTTACAGGGAACATTCACTTTTACTTATCAGTTTTCTTTCCAGTATATTTTCATAAGAGTTTTTACTAATGGGTTTTCACAGCCTACTCAAACTTATGACAGAGCCTACCCATACAGGCACATATTTGTGGAATATGCTCTTATAATCCAAATTAAATTTATTTGAATTAATGTTTGCAAACTTGAACCACAAAGATGAAAAGACTGAAAATATCTTTAACAGTAAAGATTATTCTTTACCAAGACTTATGAACATACCAAAGAGGGATGGGGTTTGAGAACTATGCTGTCTCAGCTTCAATTTGAAAAATTGTGTCTCAGCATAAATCCATCATGCTAAACGAATTTAAAGTTCCAGCAATGTCATCAACTTGTAAGCAAACACAAATAAGGACAGGCTAGAACATAATAGTTCTGCAAAAGACTGTCATGCCTGAGGCTCCAAGGTCGCAGGCTGAATTGCCAGCACAACCATAAACTTGAGTAATATAGTGTTCTGGTCTTTCTCTTTGTATCTTTTACTCTGTATCTCTCTCATTAAAATTCAGTAAATAAAATATTGAAAAGGTAAACAAATAAAAGTCATTTTGGATCAGTCCAGTCCAAGATACAGTGATTTAGTCCTGCTAGTCAACATCATTTTTTAAAATACGTATTTTTATTTATTTATTACTAGATAGCTACAGAGAGAAATTGAGAGTGAAGGGAAAGACAGAGATGGAGGGAGACAGATGGACACCTGCAGCTTGTGAAGCTTTCCCCCTTCAGTTGGGAACCAGGGGTTTGAACCTATGTCCTTGCACACTGTAATGGGAAAACTTTACCAGGTTCACGTGGCCCCATCAACAATACTTTGTATTTAGTAAAGGATGATATGTCCTTTTTTATTTTAAATCTGGTGCTTTCTTAAATGTATTTCCCGTGGCCCAGGGGTTGGCTCAGCAGATAAAATATCGAATTCTTAAGCATGAGGTCCTGAGTTTGATCCCTAGCCCTGCATGTTGCCAATGTGATGCTCTGCTTCACTCTCTGTCATAGATAAATATTTCTTTAAAATGAACTATTTTCACAATTTATCATCATGGAAACTAAGCCACCAAAGTTTAATACTTTGTTTTTTAAATTTACCATTACTTGCTAAGACAGGAACTAGAACCCAAGCAAGGTTTCAGTATATGGAGGGCCAGAGATTAAAGATGACCTCACATATGTCCTGAATTCTACCATTGAGTCATTTCCCTGGACACAAAATGCATTTTTTATTGTATGTGTTCTCTCTTTCTCTATATGTGTATCATGTGCCAAGTAACATATTGTTGTATGTGGTTTGTGTGTGTGTGTGTATGTATGTATATATATATATATATATATATATATATATATATATATATATATATATATATATATGTATGTATACTAAATGTGGATAAGCATATGCATGTGTAAAATAATAATAAAAGCTTGTGGTAGTAAGACACATTGCATATGTATAGGCATGCTGAAATATACAGAATATTCAATAATTGTCTTTCACATAGTGCATATGAAGACATTTAAAAAGATTCTTCATGCACAAATGGAAACACTGAACAATGGGCAAAACCAAATGCCATTCTCTGCTTCTATCCTGCACTTTGCCTTCTGTTGTACATGTATTGACAGAAAGATTTATATAACTCAAGGAGGAACCCTGGAGGTTTCCATAACCCTTATAGGTTTAGCAAGATGAGGCCTGTTGCCTGAATGCCCTGGCTGGTGAAGGTCAGGAACCTTCCTATAAGCTCTGAATACAATATTACTGTTATATGTGACTGCTTTCCCAAAAATTCATACCAAACCAATAGTACCAGACTGCTTCTGATGACTTAGTAAAGGTGAATGAGAAATAATAGCATCATACCAGGAAGTTTTGCTGCAGGAAAAATCGACTAATCTGCTTCTAGTCATCCCTATCATCTCACTAATCCTGAGAAACCACTGAGCTTTTTACTGTCTTGTACTTTTGCTTTTTGTTACCCTGTAGATTTGGCATCACATTCTGCAGATGCCGTGTTTTTTATTTTCAAATTGATAAGTTTTTTCTATTAATTTTTGCTTTTGTTTCATCTTTTTTTTTAACTCCCATGTTCACCCAGTATCTCTTTCTGTGTTAGGAAAGGGAAAAAATGAACCAATAACATAAAAGATGTCACAGTTTAGGTGTATTTATTTGCCGGGATAGCCTGAGGGTACTTCTTCCCGAGCTAGTGCTCTCTGGGTTGGAGAGAACTCAACTGGAGCTGATCTAGGCTGCTGTGTGGGAGAGGGATCAGGAACTCGTGCTGCACCAACTTCCGCAGGAGATACACTCTGGAACTCTCGGAGCCGGAAAGCAATTTCCAAGTGTCTTTAATCAGAAGAGCAGCTGTTTTTATACTCTCCAAGTAGGGTGGAAACAGGATGTGATATAGAGAGGGTGGAGAGAAAAGTGACTGGTGAAAATCAGAGTGTGACAAGGAGGGGGGCGGAACAGGCGAGAATCCTATCACTGAACCACCAATACCCTGGAGTGCTTTATGTAAAAGTGATTTATATAAATAGACCAAAGCTTTGGATCAGTAAATCCCTATATAGGCATATGGTTAAGCAGAAGCCAGGGGGAGGTGGCATACTACCCAACATCTCCCCCTTTCTTTTTAACTATTTGCCATAGTATCAGGAGTGCAGGGCACTTTGTGAGGCAGGGAGACTGATAAGAGGCACACCTTTTTTGGGGTTCTACTGTCCCTCCTTGCTCAACCTCTCCGTGGAGAGAGAGACTAACAGGATTGACACACCCCTCAGGCTCAAGCCCTTCCAAGCTCAAGCATATCCTCACAATTCCCCAACATCTTCCTCTTACTTAATGGCCATATATAACTGGGTCAATGTCTGTAAAAGGCTTCATCTCTGTCAGGGGAATAGCAGTGTAGGGGTGAACGGAAACCTGTTGGGAAGAAAGCAGAATGATAGTGTGTAAGTGTCTTCAAAAAGAACTAGCACAAGACAGGGAGGGATAAGTAAGAGTAGCAAGAGACAGAGTGAGCCTGATGGGTGGAGGAGTGAGGGCCTGATAAGCCGAGGGGCTAGAGGGGTGATCTGGCATTGCAAAATCAGCTGGCGGTAAGTTCTATGAACTGCTACAGTCATTCTTCAAGAAGTCCAGCGGTATAAAAGGAGTGTACAGCAAGTTCTATAGAAGCATCAGTCCAATGTCAAAGGCCAGGAAATAAATGCCACACGTCTATCTTGATGGAGGAGGACGGCCACTGGAACTTTTCTTCTCTACAGAGAGTGACCTGGAACCGCCAAAACATGGTGGGCGAAACAGAAGCAGGAAGAGCAGACACCGATGGTTGAGAGAAAGGCAGTAGGGAAGTCTTGTCCTTTGGAGTCTGTGAATCAGGTTCTCCAGATCGTGTCAGGTCACATCATGGGTTTCGGGGGATGGCTATAATTGTGGGTGATGTCAGAGGTCAGGGGTCCAAGATGGATTTCTGGGGATTCTATATGAGCAGATGCTTCTTTATGCAAAGGCTTGTCATAGCTGTAGTCAATTACTTATGAAAAAACTTTGTAACAAATTAGAAGTTTACTACAATTGATAACTCAATGATTATAATTGGTTTAGGTATCTTTATACTTTCGTGTAAAGGTCATCTTATGTGACCTCATGTAGCAGTCTCTATATAGCAAAATTTTCATACCGAATTTAAGTCACATATATTGATTCTTAACTATTTTTACATTGGGTTTTTAAGCAAACTCAGGTTACTAGAGTTAACACATTTTAGTGACAATTTTTTTTGGTACATTTACAATATCAGATTGATGCCAAATTTGTTGTGGATTAATTTCCACAAGATAGCTTACAGGACATTTTGGGGGGCCCTCCAAAAATGTCCTGTATAGAGGATTTGTATTTTAACTTAGGAGATGATGAATTGTCACATTGAATATTTAGAGTTTTACCTTAAACACTCAGTTACTTTAATGAATTGATTTTACCTCTTCTCATAAGAATGTAGCTTTGAAGTTACAATTTAACTGTTAAGTTAATGTTTACCAAACTTGAAACACGCATATTAAACATATAGTTTATAACACACAGGAGGAGAAAAACTTGTAAATAAGATATATCATTTCAAATACGAATTTAGATCTACTGTCATAGTTGAACCATCTTTATTCACACAGTTGAAGACTAAACATTTCATATTTATATCAAGACTTAAAAAAAAGAAATCAAAAAGGAATGAAAAATTTTTGGACTGTTTCTGGACGTCTCCAGAAACCATGGCTGCGTCCAGCCGTTTTATACAAAGTCAGTTAACTTTCAGAGTACTCTGAGCACAATGGGTAGTACAAAAATTTTGGTCACTCAACTCACTCAATTTTTTTTTTTCACTCACTCACTCACTCGTAACAAAACACAACTGGCCAGTCATAGCATAAGACACTCGGGGGGGGGGGGGCGGGGAAGAGTTCTGTGAATCAGATTTTTTTAGATTCTGCCATGCTGTATTATGGATCCTGGGGTGCATCCTGCAGCCAGTCCTCTTGCAGCCAGTCTTCTTGCAGTGTTTCTTGTTCTTCAGGGATATCAGCGCCATCTTGTGGGTATTGCTGGACATGGCGGTCAGGAACCCAAACGGGCTTGGAGTAATTTTGTGGAAAAATGCATGCGAAACCCCTCCCCATAGTCAACAGGGGGTCAGGTCCTTTCCAAATTTTATCAAGTGGGTCTTTCCATTTGACTTTAATAGCTGGGAGTGTGGGTGGTGTTTGCCAATGAAGAATAATAGGAGGTTGGTCTGAGTTTTTGTAAATATTAAAGAGATTTAATGTAGTTAAGGCTTTTGCCAGCTGGATATTGGGGGGGTACATTTCCCCTTTTTCTTTATTTAATTGAGCCTTAAGAGTTTGTTGGGCCCTCTCAACAATGCATTGTCTCTGTGGATTATACGGAATGCCTGTAGTATGAGTAATGTTCCAGAGGGAACAAAAATCTTTAAATTGTTTGCTGGTAAAAGCAGGTCCATTATCCGTTTTAAGTTGAAGAGGTAAGCCCATTACAACAAAACAGGAGAGCATATGGCTTATAAGCTTTTTTGAGTTTTCTCCAGTCTGAGCTGTAGCCCACATAAACTTAGAGAAGGTATCAATTGAGACGAACACATATTTTTGTTTGCCAAAGTTGAGTATGTGGGTAACATCAATTTGCCAAAGAGCATTGGCTTTTAAACCTCGAGGATTAACCCCCAGAGTTTGAATAGCAGGTGTTTTGATTAGACCTGCACAGGAGGAACATGTAGCAAGAATACTTTTTAACTGTGCGAGAGGAATATCAGGAAATCGAGCTCGAAGACCTTTAAGATTAACATGGGTTAGGGAATGAAAGTCAGCAGGATTAGAGACAGAGGCTAGGAGAATTCCTGTGGAGGCAAGGTGGTCGGCTGCAGCATTCCCTTCAGGCAGGGGACCAGGAAGAGGGCTGTGGGAACATAGGTGCTAAACATACAGTGGTTGGGTTCGAGAACAGAGCATAGAGGCAATTTGAATTAAAAGAGGAGAAAGTGGGTTGTCATCAATTCTTACATAAGATCGAGCAAGCCATGGAAGTAAGTTAACAGTATACACACTGTCAGAAAAAAGGTTGAAGGATTCTGGTACAACTTTTAATGCAAAGAAAACAGCATAAAGTTCTTTGTACTGAGGGGAATTATCAGGAAGTTCAGTAAAGAGAGGTTTGGGGTATTGCTGGTCTGGATAATATATAAGGGCAGCAGTTCCTTTTTTTCCACCATCAGTGAACACTGTAGGAGCAGAGGGGATGGGATCTCGAGAGAAAAGTTTAGGTACTAGTAGAGGTAACAGAGGTAAAGAAGCTATCAAATTATTAGAGGGAAAATGATTATCTAATTGTCCTGGAAAACCCATTAAACTTATGGCAAAATGAGAATGGTGGCGTATGAGCCATTCTGTATCTGTGAGAGAAAAGGGAAGAATGATTGAATCTGGTTCCCTTCCTAAGACCTGAACCGATCTGTTTCTTCCTTGGCGAACCATAAATGCTAAGGCATCAAGCTCGGTAAGGAGTTTTGGAGCTCCGCCTACTGGCGTATGAAGCCATTCGAGAACACCATGTTTCTGCCACAATGCCCCCACTACCATGGGGGTGGAGTTAAAGATTAGAAGATTTACTGGAGAGGAGGGGGAGAACCAAATGAGGTGCATGTCCTGGAGAGGCTGGTAAACTTTCTCCAGTGCCAAGGAGGCTTTAGGGGTTAACATACGCTTTGAGGAGGGCTGTTTGTTTCCTTTTAACAGATCGAACAGTGGTTGCAGGCAGCTTGTAGGCAGATAAAGATACTGCCTAAGCCAATTCAAATTTCCAAGAAAACTTTGTAAAGAAGCAAGAGTGAGATTAGAAGGAAAAGTAACACGAGGTTTTAAAGGACAAATCTGCGTTAGGGAAATCTCTGAGCCTAAGAAAGATATTGGAGGGATTAGCTGTATCTTCTCAGGAGCTACATTAAGTCCACTTCTCTTTACGGCAGGGATTAGAAAATCACGTAGGGCGGAGAGATCTGTATCTAATTCTCCCCGTATTAACACGTCATCCATATAATGAAAAACGTTAAGGCCCTTATGAATATATGGAAAAAGGGCAGATTTAACAGCCTCTTGACAAATAGTAGGACTATTAGCCATGCCCTGGGGCAGTACCACCCATTCAAATCTATCGGCAGGGCTGGCACTATTAATAGAAGGAACAGAGAAAGCAAAACATTTACAATCTTGTGGGTGTAAGGGAATAGAGAAAAAACAATCCTGTATATCAATAGCTATGATTGGAAATCCTGTGGGAATCGCGGAAGCAAGAGGCAAACCCCTTTGGGGGGAGCCCCAAACCTGCATAGTTTTATTAACGACATGAAGATCTTGGAGGAGGCGCCATTTTCCTGAGTGCTTTTTAATCACAAAGACTGGAGTATTCCATGGGCTCCGAGAATGACGAATGTGTCCCAAAGATAACTGCTATTGGACGAGTTCTTTTAAAATTTCTAGCTTCTCCCTAGGCAAAGGCCACTGTTCCACCCAACAGGCTCATTAGAAAGCCAATCTAAGTGGGGAGTTCTGTTACAAACAGTGGCAGTTAGTATTGGGGGTGCTGGTTGGGTCTAGCAGTCTCACAGGAGTGAGTGTGGTGTCCTGCAGAGGTGTCTGAGGATATCACTACATCTAAAGATTCCAGCAAGTCTCTTCCCAATAAATTGGTGCTTATATCAGCTATTAAAGGCTGAAAGCATCCGGTAGTCCCTTCTCGATCTTCCCACACAAGGGAATCTCGTGTGCAGAATGCCTGAGTCAATCCTCCAACACCATGTAAGTGTGGTCCTGGGAGGAGTTCCCAACTCTGGGGAACTTCTGCTTGTCTTAATATTGTCTTATCTGCTCCCGTGTCAATCAAACACTTAAAGGGAATATCACCAATCTTTACTGTCATAGTTGGGTGACCCCTTTCTAAAACAGGGGTGGTCCATAAAATCTCAGGCTCCGAATTCGAGCTGTTCTCTTGCTCCAGCCAGTTATTTCTATGCTGGAAGTTCCCACATACCGCGGGTTCCTCCTGCTCACCCTCTGTTATTGTTACTTGGCGTGGTGGGTGTAGTGACGGATTGGGTCCCAAGCTGGGCTTCTGTTTGTGGAAGAAGGGCACAGCACCAAGCGGGCGACCTGCTTCCTTCCCTCTTGGGAGCAGGGCTAAGGGAAGCCCCACACCTAGTTTAAATCCCTGTTTACATTTGGCAGAGGCATGCCGTTCCTATGGAACCTTGACCAACAATCTCTCCTCCAGTGAAATCCTTTCTGGCATCTGGGACAAGGCATTCGTGGTCTCTGATTCCCTGTCTGGAGGCTGGGTCGCCCTGAGTGGAGGCGGGGTCGCGGTCTATTTTCTGGACATGGGTTACGCCAATGCCCTGGGCAACCGCACTGAAAGGTAGCTGCATAGGCCTGTAACATAGGTCCTTGAAAAGAGCTTGATCTGAGATCCTGTATAGCTATAATCCAGGTATCTGGGTGTTCGTTTTTAAGAGTGATACAGGCCTGTCGAAAATACGGAAGCATTCCATCCCAGACTGTGGATCACAGGAGGAGAAAACGAGTGTCAGGATTATAAATCTTCCGTTCCAAACTCGACTGGACCCTGGCAATGAATTTAGCTAGGGATTCATCAGGTTCTTGTTGAAGGGGGGGAATGGGGGTTGAGGCCTTTCCCATGGGTGATGTTAATCACTCCCATGCTTTTAATGCACACAGGCGTACCTGATCAAAATACCCCGGTGGAAACTTGGCTTCCGCCTGTTGAATCCCTGTTTCTAATTGGCCTGTTCCAAACAATGCATCAAAATTCCCCTCTGGCTGATTTTGAATATTTTTCCGCAATTGTTGTAACCATTCATCACGAAAGAATGCCTCCCATTGCAGGAAGAGGGGGCCTGGAAGTGTAGCGTGAGTTACATCCTCCAATCTTGGGGGGTATTAAGGTTCTGAAGGCTACAGGAGAATTCGGACATGTGTCTGTCAAAACGGGGGTGGGTGAAGAAGCAGCCTTGGAGGCAGCAGGAGGTTCAAGACATGTGTCTGCCAAAATGGGGGTGGCCGAAGAACTGGCTGTGGAGTCCAAAGGGGAATTCGGACACGTGTCTGCCAAAATAGGGGCCTCAGGGCAAGATGCCAAAATAGGGGCCTCAGGGCAACATGCAGAGGAATTAGGGTGGGTCAAGATCACGACAGGCCTTTGCTTCTTCTTGTTTTTAAGGTGCTGGTTAAGTTCTATGATCACTTCCTTTATCTCTTGGACCTCACCCTCTAGATCCTTAAGCCTTTTGAGAGGTTGCCCTATATATCCCTTAAAAGCTGCTATGATGATCAACAGGATATAAGGTACAGCACCAAGAAAAATGTCCCAGATATATAAATATTGTATACTGGACAAAGAATGCAGAATTTGGAAAAGATTTTCCATGGTGGAGAGATCTCAGGAAAACAATAAGAAAGAAAAAAAATCAAGCGCCTTAACACAATATTGCAGATACCCAAAAGGTGTGTACTTATCTAGGATGTCTTCTTGTAAATCTGCTGCTTACGTGTCCCTGTTCGGGCGCCAGATGCCGGGATAGCCTGAGGGTACTTCTTCCCGAGCTAGTGCTCTCTGGGTTGGAGAGAACACAACTGGAGCTGATCTAGGCTGCTGCGTGAGAGGGATCAGGAACTCGTGCCTCACTAACTTCGCAGGAGATACACTCTGGAACTCTCAGAGCTGGAAAGCAATTTCCAAGTGTCTTTAATCAGAAGAGCAGCTGTTTTTTTTCTCTCCAAGTAGGGTGGAAACAGGATGTGATATAGAGAGGGTGGAGAGAAAAATAACTGGTGACAATCAGAGTGTGAAAAGGAGAGGATCAGGGTGTGACAAGGAGAGGGGGTGTAGCAAAAACATATCATGAAACAATGGGGATTGAACCAATGCCCTGGAGGGAGTGTGGTGCTTTATATAAATGTAAAAGTGATTTATGTAATAGAACAAAGCTTTGAATGGGATTAAATCTATCCCTATATAGGCATATGGTTAAGCAGAAGCCAGGGGGAGCTGGCATACTATCCAACAGCTTAACACCTTTTGATAGGCCTGAGATAAGAGTCTATTATCAACACAAGGGGAGGGTCAAAGAAACAACCCCCCCAAAAAAAATTAGTGCAGCCTAGGAGAGGATTTCAGACACTTGAAGCACTAGCCCACCACTCATGAAGCTTCCCCTTGGAGGTGGGCTCCGGTGGTGTGGTGAGCCCTGGTCCTGGCATGTGCTCATGTGTCTGTCCTCTGGGTTGGTTACTCCTGCACCCTACTAAGAGGTATTGACTATCCCAGGCTTATGGAAACTGATGGAGGCCCACCCAGGCCATGGGAGACCTGAGAGCCAGGAAGGAAGTGCCCTGCCTTTGGGGGAAGCCCAGTGTGAGACAAGGAAGAGGCCATGTCATCAGTGAGGGAGGCCTGCATGTCATGGCCACTATGACGTGTGTGCAGCAGGCTCTGTGCCTCCAGACACTGTGAACTCTGGCTGCCCCTCCCCTGAGAATGCAGACTGTAGGTTGGGGCAGGAAGCCAGGTGGGCAGTGCTGGGGAGGACCTGTGGCTGGGGTGACCCCCAGGGACGCAAATGAAAAGAAAGCACCAAAAGTAGACCAATGCAAAGTCACAATTTATTTCACATTCTATTAATCACAATTTATTTCACATTCTGGGAGGCCCCCTATGGGGCAGCGGGGTCTTCAGCGGCAGACAGTTCAGAGGCAGCAGGGGCCCTGGCCTCAGCGGGATGCAGGGAGCATCTCTCTCTCAGCTCTCGGCCTCCACCTGCAGAGGAGACAACAGGCCTCTCAGATCTGCAGTTAGGGGTGACCTCCCCCCCCATGCCCACTAACTCACCAGGCCATGCGAGGGGCCCTGTATCCTCATGTCCTGAGTGGGTGGACACGTGTCCTGCCACCCTTGTGGGGACCCAGACAGCAGCCGCAACAATGCTGCAGGAGACAGTGCAGCAGCCTGCGGGCTGCTCCATGGCGGATGGGGATCCAGGTGGCAGAGGGGCTGCTGGCCTGTGCGCCCTTGCCCGAGGGGGGGCAGCTCTCCTCCCCAGGTGCTGGGGCTGCTGCAGAGGAGGGGGAGGGGCCGGAGGCAGGGCAGCTGCCTTGTGGTGTGTTGGGAGGCACCGCTGGGGGGGCCAGGCTGGGGGTGGACGTGGACGTAAAGACAGGGAGACTGCAGCACTTGGGGGGTTGGCCAGGCTCCGGGGCCTCGTCTTGCTCCCAGGAGCCGGTGTGCAGAGCTGCTGGGGCAGACACACACCTCCTCCTGCTCCTGCTCCTGCTGGCCCTCTTCTTCCTACTTGGCAGCAGGCTGGAAGGAATGGACTGGTCAGCTGGGGCTGGCTCATCGGAGGAGGTGGGTTCCCTGTAGGCTTCCATGGGCCCCATGCCCTGGGTCACCCATGGGTGGCTCAGGATCTCTGGCCATCCAATTCGCTCCTTGGGGTCAGAGTTGAGCATGCGGTGCAGAAGGTGTCGGAGCTCCTGGGAGAGCCGGGGCTTCCTTCTGAATAGAGTCCAGATGGGTCGTTCCTCTGGCAGGTGACCTTTCACCATTTCATACAACACCACCCCCAGGCTCCAGATGTCCACCCCGGGGCCGTAGGTGGCCCCCGTCACTATCTCGGGCGCCATGTAGCCTAAGGTGCCCTGCAGGCTGTCCATGGACTGCTGGAGAAAATTGCCACTCAGGCCAAAGTCCGTGATCTTGACCCGGTTCAGGCTTTGCATGAGAATATTCTCAGGTTTCAGGTCCCTGTGAGCGATTCCTTTGGCGTGGCAATATTCCATAGCCGAGGCCAACTGGCGGAACACCCTTCTGGCCTCCTCCTCCCTCATGGGGCCCTTGCGGCAGAGATAGTCCCGCAGGTCTCCCCCCCTCACGTAGGGCATGACCAGCTGCAGTTGGAATGCCCTCTCTATGGTGCCCAGCAGGGGCAAGATGTTGGGGTGGCTCAGACCTCGCATGACGTTGCACTCGTGATGCGCCATCTCCAGGCCTGTCTGCCCCAGCATCTTCATCTTCTTGATGACAACTTTTCTGCCACTGTGACGATGGCGGGCCAGCACGACGACAGAGAAGCTGCCGGCCCCAAGGGTGCTCAGGACACAGAAGTCGTCCTCGGCCATTCCCTCTCCCAATGGAGAGGTCTTAGGCCGGGCCATAGACCTATCTACACTCACTGACTAACTAGGAACTCTAAGCTAGGACTGTCACTACCAAAAAACAACAAGCAAGATCTAACTTACCTTCTACTCTTACTGGCTCTACCCAAAACAGGGGTAGTCAAACTAGAATGCGCTAGGGCTATCCTAGATAACTAAGGGGAGGGAGGTGAACAAGGGAAGGGGGAAACGGCAAAGAGGAGAGTAAAGGGGGGGGGGGGAAGGAGAGTGTGGGGTAAGGGAAAGGAGTGGGGAGAGGGGTAATGGGAGTGGGTATCAGGTAAAGTGCAGGGATAGGGAGAGGGGAATCAAAAGAGCGAGAACCGAGAGCGAGAGCGAGAGCGAGTGTGTGGGAGTGGTGGTGCGTAAGCTAGCTGGGGAGTCCGCCACAGGTCACTACCAAGAGCTTCCAGGGCATATGGACAGGAGACCCCCCTCAGACGTGGCTTTTTATAGGTTTCTGGTTGGTCACAATGGCCCCCAAGAGGTCACAGCATCAGGGCGGGGCAGTGATGGTCAGGGCGGGGCAGTGATGGGCAGGGCTCACATGAGGTCAGCCACCGGTCTTCCCCTTCATGGTAGATAAGCTGTTACCTTTATTATCATAGGGACCTGGCTGTGGTCCTTATATGTATGGCCCTAGGACCCTAAATCTTTGTGTTTCTGGGGGTGACTAGAGATTAGTAGTTACTGAATAAAATCTGTAGGACCCTTGGGACACTTTCCATATCCATCTGGAAAAATCTGTGATCAACTTTGTGTGAAAACCTCTGCCTCTGTTTGAATGAAATGGCTCCATCACACTGAAACCCATGTCCGTGTTTAGGACATTTAGGGAACATAGGAAAGATGGGGAATAAGTAAGTTGACGCAGTTTGCCCAGCACAACATTCGCTCCTTGTGAATGTTGCATGTGTACTTGAGCGGCATGTGTGTTTATCTCATCTGAGGTGGACAGTTCCATATATATCGATGCGGTTCATTTTATCTATGGTTTCATTTAAGATCACTATCCCCCTATTGATTTTTTGTCCTGATGATCTGTCTGCTGTGATTGCTGTGTTAAAGCTCCTACTGTTGGGAGTCTGGTGGTAGCTCAGCGGGTTAAGCGCAGGTGGTCTGAAGCTCAAGGACCTGCTTAAGGATGCTGGTTCGAGCCCCTCCAACTGCTGGCTCCCCACCTGCAGGGGGGTCACTTCACAGGCAGTGAAGCAGGTCTGCAGGTGTCTCTCTTTCTCTCCCCCTCTCTGTCTTCCCCTCCTCGCTTCAGTTCTCTTTGTCCTATCCAACAATGATGACATCAATAATACATGCAACAATAAAAACAACAAGGGCAACAAAAGGGAATCAATCAATCAGTCAATCAATCAATAAATGAATATTAAAAGAAAAGGCTCCGACTATTGTTGTGTTGTGGTTCATGTCTCCCTTAAGTTCAGTAAGTACTTGTTTCATATATTTGGGTGCACTTGAGTTTGGGGCATATATTTTTATGAAGGTTACGTCTTTTTGTTGGGTTAGTCCATTGACCATCGTTTAATGTCCTTCTCTGTTCCTTCCTTTACCTGAACATCTGTTTTATCACAAAGCAGAGTAGCTGTCCCTTCCCTTATTTTGTGAATTATATTATCTTGGAATAGCTGGCTCCAGCCTGGGACACTATGTTTCCATTCATCTTTCCTTTGGATGTGTGTTTTCTGAAGACATGTCACGGGTGGATCCTGTTCTTTACTCCCTTAAGCTCCCCTACTGGAGACATTTGAAAAGTGAATTTAGGCCTTTCACAATTAGGGTGTTTGTTGCTCTGTGTGGTTTTATTATGTCCATTCTGATTCCGAGGCTGTCTTAATGGCTGGATCTTTGCCTGTTTGTTTCCATCTGTCCTTTTGTGTAGATGAGTTTCTCTGATGAGGCGTACTTGATCAAAATACCCCGCTGGAAACTTGGCTTCTGCCTGTTGAATCCCTGTTTCTAATTGGCCTGTTCCAAACAATGCATCGAAATTACCCTCTGGCTGATTTTGAATATTTTTCCGTGATTGTTGTAAACATTCGTCGTGAAAGAATGCCTCCCATTGCAGGAAGAGGGGGCCTGGCAGCGTAGCACGATTCACATCTCTCCAATCTTGAGGGGTATTAAGGTTCTGAAGCAGGCCTTGTAAAATGGACCTGGTCCATGGGGCATGAACACCGTCATCTTTGATAGCCAGGCGTAGTTCCTTCAGGTCTGTGGCGGAATATGGATACCAGGCCTGAGGTTTTTGTCTATTGGGGGCAACATTGACCGGAAATGTGTGGACTTGCTCTGATAAGTGTGTAGCGGCAGGAGGAGTCATCGAAGTGGAAGCTTCTGGACAAGTGGTCGAAGAAGTAGTTTTGGAGGCTACAGGAGAATTCGGACATGTGTCTATCAAAACAGGGGTGGGTGAAGAAGCAGCCGTGGAGGCAGCAGGAGGTTCCGGACACGTTTCTGCCAAAATGGGGGTGGCCGAAGAAGTGGCTGTGGAGTCCAAAGGAGAATTCGGACATGTTTCTGCCAAAATAGGGGCCTCAGGGCAAGATGCAGAGGAATTAGGGTGGGTCAAGATCACGACAGGCCTTTGCTTCTTCTTGTTTTTAAGGTGCTGGTTAAGTTCTATGATTACTTCCTTTATCTCTTGGACCTCAGCCTCTAGGTCCTTAAGCCTTTTGAGAGGTTGCCCTATATATCCCTTAAAAGCTGCTATGATGATCAACAGGATATAAGGTGAAGCCCCAAGAAAAATGTCCCAGATATATAAAAAATTGTATACTGGAAAAAGAATGCAGGATTTGGAAAAGATTTTCTATGGTGGAGAGATCTCAGGAAAACAATAAGAAAGAAAAAAATCACAGTGCCTTAACACAATATTGCAGATACCCAAAAGGTGTGTACTTATCTAAGATGTCTTCTTGTAAATCTGCTGCTTAGGGGTCCCTGTTCTGGGTGCCAGATGCCGAGATAGCCTGAGGGTACTTCTTCCCGAGCTAGTGCTCTCTGGGTTGGAGAGAACTCAACTGGAGCTGATCTAGGCTGCTGTGTGGGAGAGGGATCAGGAACTCGTGCTGCACCAACTTCCGCAGGAGATGCACTCTGGAACTCTCGGAGCCGGAAAGCAATTTCCAAGTGTCTTTAATCAGAAGAGCAGCTGTTTTTATACTCTCCAAGTAGGGTGGAAACAGGATGTGATATAGAGAGGGTGGAGAGAAAAGTGACTGGTGAAAATCAGAGTGTGACAAGGAGGGGGGCGGAACAGGCGAGAATCCTATCACTGAACCACCAATGCCCTGGAGTGCTTTATGTAAAAGTGATTTATGTAAATAGACCAAAGCTTTGGATCAGTAAATCCCTATATAGGCATATGGTTAAGCAGAAGCCAGGGGGAGGTGGCATACTACCCAACATTTATTTATTTATTAACATTATTTCTTTTTTAAAAAAATTATTATCAGATACAGACCGAAATTGAGTGGGGTGGGAGAAACAGAGAGAGAGAGAGATACATGCAGCCCTGCTTCACCACTTGTGAAGCTTTCCCCCTACAGGTGGGGACCAGAAGCTTGAACCTGGGTCCTTGCGCACTGTAAATGTGTGTGCTTAACCGGGTGTGTCACTGCCTGGTCCCACATTTTTTCCTTTATTGGGGGATTAATGCTATTTTAATTTATTTATTGGGGGATTAATGTTTTACATCAGACAGTAAATACAATAGTTTGTACATAACATTTTTCAGTTTTCCACATAACAATACAACCACCATTAGGTCGTCCTCTGCCATCATGTTCTGGGACCTGAACCCTGCCCCCAGCCCACCCCAGAGTCTTTTACTTTGGTGCAACTCCAGTCCAGGTTCTGCTTAGTGTTTTCTCTTCTAATCTTGTTTTTCAGCTTCTGCCTGTGAATGTGATCATTTCATATTCATCCTTCTGTTTCTGAATTATTTCACTTAACATGATTTCTTCAAGCTCCATCCAAGATAGGCTGAAAATGGTGAAATCACCATTTTAAATACCTGAGTAGTATTTCATTGTGTATATATACCACAACTTGCTCAGCCACTCATCTGTTGTTGGACCCCTGGGTTGCTTCTAGGTTATGGCTATTACAATTTGTGCTGCTATAAACATGGGTATGCACAAATCTTTGTGGATGGGTATGTTGGGTTCCTTTGGATATATCCCCAGGAAAGGAATTGCAGAATCATAGGGTAGGTCCACTAGGGTAGGTCCACTTCTAGTCTTCTGAGAGTTCTCCAGACTGTTTTCTGTAGGGTTGGACAAATTTACATCCCCACCAGCAGTGCAGGAGGGTTCCTTTGTCCCCACAGCCTCTCCAGCATTTGTTGCTGCTACTTTTTCTGATGCATGACATTATCACAGGAGTGAAGTGGTATCTGGTCACTTTCTTTATTTGCATTTCTCTGACAATTAGTGACTTGAAAACATTTTTTCTTGTTTCTTGACCTTTCAGATCTCTTCTGTGGTTAATATTTTGTCCATGTCTATGTATTTATATAGAACCACAATTACTAGTTAATTGATCACTTAAGTGAATTAATTATATTTAAAATCTTTTAATTGATTTATAACAGATCAGTGGTATTTAGAAGTTTGAATGTGATATAATTTTAATATTCTATACTGTATGCTGACTGGCCAAATAAACTCTCTGGGCATTGTTTCATCTACAAATTATAATAAGAATTCGGTCTTTGAATGAATATTACATTAAGTATAAAGTATAAAGTGGTTAAGTATAAAGTGTAAATATATTATCTGAAAATATTTCATTAGGCCTAAGAGTAGTTTTTAAATTCATGCATAAATAAAGGAATTAGTGAGTGAACAATTGAACTATCCGAACAATGAGCAGAGAGATCATTATTAAATCCAGATAGGTTGCTTTACTTTTAATTTTAAAAGAATAGTACACATACAAATCTGTGTCATGAGTTTGAAATTATAGCACTAACTCTATAAGTTTGGTATAACTTAAAGACTGAAGGTCAGGCAGTGTTGCACACAGTAAAGTGTACATGTTATCATGCACAAGCACCAGGGCACAAGCTTACCCGCACCTGCCTCACACAAGAAGGGAAGGATCCTTACAAGCAGTTAAGCAGTGTTTCACCTCTCTCTCTTAAAAATATTTTATTTGTTTATTGGATAGAGACAGAAAAATTGAGAGGAAAGGAGAAGATAGAAAGGGAGAGAGAAAGAGAAACACTTACAGCCCTCTTCACTACTCAGGAAGCTTGCCCCCTACAGTTGGGCACCTGGGGTTTGAAACTGAGTCTTCCTACACTGTTTGTATGTGTTTAACCAGGTGCATCACTGCCTGCTCCCCTTTTCTCACTCTTTCTTACTACCCACTCCCTCTCAGTTTCTTACTTTCTCTATCAAAAAAGAAGAAAGATAAAAAAGAAATATAAATAAAAAGGAAAATAATGTGGTGATGTATTTATTGTTCAAGTACTGGTACCGAGTCCCAACATTAACTGTGGGGAAAATAAAAATACCTACATTAGACAAATTAATGAAACACTCTCAGACTTACAGAAGAAATTGATATTGTATAAGAATAGTCATTTCCTGTTCAGTGGGGAAGCAGTTACAGAAGCCAGACCTTCCATATTTTGCATCCCACAGTGACCTTAGGTCCATGTTCCCAGAGGGAGAAAGAATAGGAAAGCTGGAAGTCGGGCTGTAGTGCAGTGGGTTAAGCACAGGTGGCACAAAGAGCAAGGACCAGCATAAGTATCCTGGTTCGAACCTCCGGCTCCCCACCTGCAGAGGAGTCTCTACACAACCTGTGAAGCAGGTCTGCAGGTGTTTGCAGGGAGAGTCCGAGGGTGTTGGTGAGAACTCAACTGGAGCCAATCTAGGCTGCTGTGTGGGAGAGGGATCAGGAGCTCGTGCTGAGCTAGCATTGCAGGAGACAGACTCTGGAACTCTCGGAGCCGGAAGGCAATCCCAACTGTGTTAAAACAGAAGAGCAGCTGTATATATACTTGCCAAGTAGGGTGGAAACAGGAGGTGACGTGGAGAGGGTGGAGCGAAAAGAGACTGGTGGAAATCAGGGTGACTACAAGAGGGAGCAGAGCAAAAAGTCATCGTGAACCAATGGGATTAAACCAATGCCCTGGAGGCAGGGCGGTACATAGTTAAGCAAGATTAGAGACAGAGGCTTTAAGCCGGGGGAGCTGGCATACTACCCCACAGGTGTCTCTCTTTCTCTCCCCCTCTCTGTCTTCCCCTCCTCTCTCCATTTCTCTCTGTCCTATCTAACAATGAAGGACATCAACAATGGCAATAATAATAACCACAAGGAGGCTACAACAACAAGGCCAACAAAAGGGGGAACAAATGGCCTCCAGGAGCAGTGAATTCATGGTGCAGCCACTGAGCCCAGCAATAACCCTGGGGGGAAAAAAAGAATAATATATTCAGAAGCCACAACCTAGACATAACATATAGTCATTGTCATAGGAGTGTTAATGCTTTATGGTCTTTTCAGTAGAAAGACTATAAAAAAGATGGATAGAAGACAGATACATTATTTACAAAAGAATACTTCTTTTTCCCATCAGAGTTATCACTGGGGGAGGTTTCTGCAGAACTCTGCCATTCCTAGAGTTCATTTCTTCTTTATTTTTTAAGGGGTAAGGCGTAGAGGTAAAAGGAGAGACAGAGAGAAGGAGAGGCAGGTGCAACACTGTTCTACAGCTTAAGTAGCTGGTGGGCACTGTAATATATTTGCTTTATGTGGCAAGTCACCTCCCTGTCCCTATAAGGAATACTTGTATATTTACATTTAAATATGACTATAAAGCTAATTTTATACGCATTATGTTTCATTTATTTATTTATTTAGAAAGGAATATAGTTCTTTATTATCCCTTCCCACAAGGCAATTCTTAGCTCTGGCTTATAGTGGTGTGGGGGATTGAATATAGGACTTTGAAGCCTTAGGCATGAGAGTCTCCTTGAATAACCATTATACTGTCTCTCCAGCCATCTTTAGTCACTTATATCCCCACACAATAACTTGGATCCACCTGAATATCACTTTTCAGGCTCAGGAGAAAAGTCTAGTATAGCCAGAGGCCCTTTGGAATATAACTAAAATGTGCCTACTCGTTATCTACAAAACGGAGACCACCCCCCCCCCCAACTCTTCATCTGCATTATACCAGCCTTTAGGGTCATGATTAGTCAATAACTTGTTTGGCTTTATATGTTAACTCTCTTTTCAGCCATCGGGTTCCAGATGCTACCATGATGTCAACCAGACTTCTCTGGACAGACAACCCCACCAATATGTCCTGGATCCCTGCTTCTCCGGTGCCCTGACCCACTAGGGAAAGACAGAGACAGGCTGGGAGTAGAGACCAACCTGTCAAACCCCGTGTTCATTGAGGAAGCAATTACAGAAGCCAGACCTTCCACCTTCTGCATCCCCCAATGACTTTGGATCCATACTCCTGGAGGGTTATAGAATAGGAAAAGTATCAAGGAAGGGGATGGGATATGGAATTCTGGTGGTGGGAATTGTGTGTAATTGTACCCCTCTTATCCTATGGTTTTGTCATTATTTCTTTTTTTATAAATAAAATAAAAATATAATAAAATAGTGAATTCCCCTTCTTCACCTCATCTTGGATGTAGCTTGAAGGAATCATGTTCAGTGAGGTAAGTCAGAAACAAATGGATGAATAAGAGACGATCATACTCATTGGTAGAAGTTTAAAAACAAGATCAGAAAAGAAAACATAAGGCAGAACTTGGAGTGGAGTTGGTGTATTGCACACAAGTAAAAGACTCTGGGGTGGGGGGGAAGGGTTCAGGTCCTTGAACATGATGGAGGACCTAGTAGAGGTTGAATTGTTATGTGGAAAACTGGGGAATGTTATGGGTGTACAAACTATTGTATTTTGCTGTCAATTATAAACCATTAATCCTCCAATAAAGAATTTTTTTTAAAAAGAAAACAAAATAATACGGGGAACAGCTGGTGGTGCACCTTATTCAGTGCATACATTACAGTTTGCAAGGACCCGGGTTCAAGCCCCTGGTCTAGACCTGCAGGGGCAAAGCTTCACAAGTGGTGAAGCAGGGCTGCAGGTATCTCTCTGTCTCCCTCTCTACCTGCCATTTCCTCTCAATTCCTGGCTATCTCTATCCAGTAAATAAATACAGTTAATAAAAAATTTAAAAGAAGAAATAACATATGGGGACCAGGCAGTGGAGCACCTGGTTAAATGCACACACTACAGTGTGTAAGGACCCAAGTTCAGCCTCCTGGTCCCTACCTGCAGGGGGAAAACTTGATGAATGGTGAAGTAGAGCTGCAGGTGCCTGTCTCTCACCCTCTCTGTCTTACCCCTCTCCTCTCAAGTTCTCTGTCTCTCTCCAGTAATACATAAATAGAATTTTAAAACAATTTTTTAAAAGATAGAATATATGAAATCTAGTATTTTTCTTTTTATTTAATCTTCAGAAAGTTGCTGTCTACCCTTAAGCTGTTTAAAATATGTATGTTCTTTCTTCTGATCTTTCTGGACTTTTCCCCTTGCCTTGCATCTAACTACTTTTTCTGCAGCTCATCTGGGCATATGGATAGGTTAGGTTTTAAATTTAAATTATTCCCAACCAGTTGTTCTTAGATTATTTTTGAGAAATCACTTCCTTCCATGTTGTATATTATGAAATACCTCTAGCATATGCATTCTATTTCTATCTAAAAAGACTATGAACATAAGCTTACCCTGATGTTTTTAATCCCAGTTCAACATTTTAGGGTTCAATATAGGACTTTCTGCTTCAATTTCATCTCTGATAAGAAGAATATTGTTTCCCTTTGTCTTTGATATATAGTCAGTAGTCAGTTTCCAAGTATCTATCTCCATGACCTTCTTTCTCCCTCTATATGGATGCCCTTTGTCCTCAGTTGGCTTATACCCTTCTTTTTGACCTACTGATACTACTTTTTGATACTATTGATTTGAAGTCTACTCCCACACATATGCTTTCCTAGTCTGCTCAGATTGATTTATTCTACATTAATGACTTACCACACAAATGCCCTTATTGTTCTCTTTATACTCTGAATCTATGTTTTTGTCTCCAACCCTGTGCTCTTTCCTTTCCTGTCATAGTCTCTGATACTTCACTGATACTTCACCTTGGAATGGATGCTATTTTAACTTTGCTTCATCTCTAGCTCCATATATAAGGCTGCTCCCTGTGTAAACACCTTCTTCTCTTGAATGGGCTCCAAAGCCCTGCAGCAGAATGTTTTCAAACTTGGATACTGTTTTTATACTATCTTGGATCAGACTGCTGCACTGGACTATTCTTCATGGATACTCTCTCCTACCTCCTCTAGCTCTGCACATATATATATTTCATTGCCATCAGGGCTTTACCTGTGACTCAGTGTTAGCATTATAAATCCAGGCTTTCTGGCCAGCATCCCCCCTTTTTTCTCTTTCTATTTTATTGGATAGGACAATAAAAATATGAAAGGGTAGGTAGAAATCAAGGGAGAAAGACACCTGCAGATGTGCTTTACCACTTCTGAAGTGTGCCTGCCCCCCCCCCCCCCAACCAGCTGCCACAGGTGGAGAGAGAATGCTTGAACTAAGGTCCTTAGACATGATAACATTTGCACCACTACCCACCCCCCACCCCCCAGCTCTTTCAGTGCCAAACTATTCAGCTCTAGTCTTGACCAAATGTAGATAACGTCATCATCATACTTGAATTCTCACAACCCATTCTGGGTCTGACAGGGCACCTCCAGCCCTGGTGCAGACATGCCTTGCTGTGCCTTACTCTATAATTTGAAGAATGGATTATTCAAGAGAAAAAAAAAAGAGTAAGAATCCAAAATAGCACATTTCATTATGTATGATACTACAGAAAAATTAGAGAAAAACTGAAATGACCTTACACGTCTCACTGCGGACTACTAAATAATGTCAGAACTACGATCTCATAGATGCCAACATACATATGTCTCTATATCTGTATTCTTAGTGTATGGTCTACATTTCTGAATAATTTTAAATAACTAATAAGGAGTCATGTGGTGGCACACCTGATTAAGTGCACATGCTACAATAAGCAAGGATGGGTTCAAGCCCCCAGTCCCCACATGCTGGAGGAAAGCTTCACGAGTGGTGAAGTAGTGCTGTAGTTCTCTCTGTCTCTGTCCTCTATATTCCCCTTCCTCTCAATCTCTAGCTGTCTCTATCAAATAAATAAAGATTAGAACAATTTGGGCAACTAATTACAATTTATCACATTTTCATTACTTAAGTACATATGCTAATTATAAGTGGAACTGGGTTGTAAGGTGCTTTGAATATTTCTGTTTTCACACATTTTCTCTCCCTGCTGGATATGTGAATACTCCTGTTCCTCTGCTCATGTCTAGTCACCCCTCTGTATCAGCTGATATCAAATTACTCTGTAGGTATGATATTCTAGACCACAAAACAATTTTAATGAATTTAAATAATAAAAATAACAAATTTTATTTTGTGATAAATGAACTGATAAAGAAGTCAGAAAATGAAATTAAGAAAGCAAATTTTATAGCAGGATTCCAAAGCATAGAAGCTGTGGAACAAGTGTCAGCAAATATATTTAAGACCTTTTCTGTAAAATTTAGAAATTATTATTATCATCTATTGCTACCATGATTATATCACTGGATAATCTGGTACACTACTCCTGGGTGTAACATTGCCCTGTCCCTAGAAACTAATTAAAGTATGCCAGTCTCTTGCCCTTATTTAGCTTTTGTATTCCTTACTTTGATAAGGTTACTTTGGAGTGATTGAGGGAAGTGTAATAGGAGGTGAGGAGGGTATATAAGTCTAAATAGACATGATTTCATTATGAACTTTATGGTGTCTTTATAGATATTTCTACTTGCTTGCTTCATTTATTGACTCACTGCAGACTATTGTGCCCTATATCGTTCGGTGTGGTCTATATTTTGGTTTTGAGGATTTATTAGGAAGTGGACCAGACGAAATGGAATTAGAGAATCGTATGAAAGAGGAAAAGTTTCACCTGAGTAATGAGGCTGAAAGGCAGTCTGAAGTGAAACATTCCAAGGTGGTAAGCATTGCATTGGCAGAAGTTGAGAGCAAAGAACAGAAAGGGAAACTCAAAGCAGGATCTGACCTAGTAGGGCACCAAAGTAAAAATATTTGGGTGAAGGGTAAGAATTGATGTTCAGCTTCACTGGGGGTGGGAGGTAGGACAGAGGAGGAAGGATCCCAACACAGTCCTTTGGTGGTGGGAATGGTGTTGATGTACTCTCTTATTAACTTGTAGTCTCATAAATCACTATTTAATTAATATGAGAGGGGAAAAACTGATTGAATGTCTCAAACCTTTTAATGCACAGACCATAGGCTGAGTATATGTTACTTCAGTCTAAGCACTTAGGACTTCAAACGTTTAATCAGACTGAATTTTAACAGTGGTCTCAAATTGTTAATACATTTCTAATAATGATTTGTTCTTTGAAATATTGACCCTTCTAAAAGCTTTGATCAGGTAGAACAGAAGCAACTGGCAGTGTTACTTTATAAGACACAAGTATATATATATATATATTTTTTTTTTAAATAAATAATGTCAAAGGACATAAATTATGATGATGTCGTATATGATAAAGTAAATCCTAACAACAGAATTTTCAAAGTTAACCCAATTGCCAAATAATTTGACTATACCAATGATTATATATTGCCTTCTTAAACCCTGAGACAGCAAGAACCTCTTACTTTCTC